>NW_025110804.1:0-54523 GCF_011392965.1 Frieseomelitta varia | reverse complement strand
TAATTCTATTAGTGTCGAGCCACGTGAAATGATAATTCTGCGTTCGTTAATCGAAACGTTGCTGTTGTTTTCTTTCTTCTCAGCTTGAAAGAAGAATTATTCGATTGATTGTTCTGCAATTCTCAATTCTCAATGATTCTAGTTGAAACGAGAATTTATTTAAAAGTTATTCGATAAAAGTTAACTGACATAGCACGATGGCTATTATTGTTACTTTTGAACATTTAAAAGGACTTTGAAGAGAAATTATGAATATTCAACGAGAGATATTCAATATAGAAGAATAATTATTATTACACTATAATTCTATTAGTGTCGAGCCACGTGAAATGATAATTCTGCGTTCGTTAATCGAAACGTTGCTGTTGTTTTCTTTCTTCTCAGCTTGAAAGAAGAATTATTCGATTGATTGTTCTGCAATTCTCAATTCTCAATGATTCTAGTTGAAACGAGAATTTATTTAAAAGTTATTCGATAAAAGTTAACTGACATAGCACGATGGCTATTATTGTTACTTTTTAACATTTAAAAGGACTTTGAAGAAAAATTATAAATATTCAACGAGAGATATTCAATATAGAAGAATAACTATTATTATTTATGCAAGATGGATCAGTAACTATTATCACATTTTGAAGATATAAACAAGACTATAATACGGTAATATAAAATACTTACGGTAGTATAGTTAGTTACAGTATGAACAAGGCTATAATACGTTAATATAGTTACTTACGGTATAGTTATTTCTTTTTGGAGAAATTCGAAACTTAATTTGATAATAAATACATGAAATAAATTAGAAATATAATATGTTTCTTCATTCATAATATTTTTATATTACCAGAATAGTGAATGATCGTCTATTAAGATTCTGTATATACATTATATACCTAATATCATTAATAATTAGTGACCAAAGTTAGTGAAAGTTGTGAATTTTCGTTCAAATTCAAAAGAAAATGACGAAACGTTGGAAAAATTAGGAGTGATTCTAATTCAATGGCCAGAGGCCCGGTGCCGTTCGGATCTCGTACGTACGGCTAAGAAAGGGGCAGGGGTGGAGAGATTTAAAAGCGGGGTTAAAGGGAACAGCAGCGTAGCGGATACCGGGTTAGCACCGGATTGTATCTACTCGAGCACGAAACGGTTTACATTTACTAAAAGTTTCCAATTGCATGGAGCACACCGGATATCCACTCTACTTTCCTCCTTCGGAGATGTCATTTTACTGGCGGCGATGGCCGAGGAGATGCAAGCGACGACTACCAACCTCCTCTCGTTCTCTTTCGATTTCTCCCTTTCTCTCTCTCTCTCTCTCTCTCTCTCTCTCTTTCTCTTTCTCTATTTCTCCCTCTGTCTTTAGAGGCGAACGACTTCAAAGTCGTAGCGGGGAATCGTTTCGCAAATCCTTGGAGGAGGCGTATCGGAGGGGGCCCCTTTCGTACACCGGCACCTCGATTTCACTTGGTGCGCGAACCTCACCGCCACTCGACTTTGTCTCTCTTTCTGCCTCTCGTTATCTATAATGGGTTTTCGCCGTTCTTTAGCGAACTACAGAAATCCCGTCTACCGTGTAAACTCGTTCCTTTGGTATTATGGTCTTATAATTATGCAGCGGATCTCGCGATATTGTGCCCACGCTGTCTGTTACCCTTCTCTCCTTCGCCCGACTCGGGACCGACTTTTACGGGCCGTGAGAAAAGAAGGAGCGCTATTAGGCATTCGGGAATTTTGAGTGTGTTTATTAGATTGAAATGGAGCTTGAGGTTGATAAGGCTGAAAGTGATAATGTCTGATTGAAAGCTACGATGAATACGATAATTAAGCTCTTCGGTCGACCGTGCTTCTTAATTTTAGTTTAGTTTAGATGTTTGTGGCCCTTCTTCATTTTAATTAAACACTAGTTAACAGCTTTCGATGTTACGTGTGCTGTGCAGAGATCGAAAAAAATTTTCCGTTTTTTTTTTTTTTTAAGAAAATTGTTACGCACATACTTATTGAAAATGTTTATTGAATATTTCCTCGTACAAAAAAATGGAAAAATATTTCAGTTAAATAGGAACTGCTCTAAGAGCAGTGTAGAAAGAGCATTCCTGCAAAATGTTATAGAGTACGTAACGTCATGTAACGTCATTTTTTAATAAAATTGAAGAGTCAAGACGTAACATGAAAATAAATACAAACAGAAATAAATAAATCTAATTTGTTCATCATCTGAATCTTGTAACTTCTATGCATGTATAATACTCAGTTTAAAATTTTACCAGATGTCTCATATTATGATTTTAATAATTATATTTCAATAAATATACCTAAAAGTTTTCAATGACGAGTGCTATCGCAAGTCACTGTAAAATAGATGCCAACAGAAATACGTGTGTACAAAGATCTGCACGCAAATCGTTCTGACTAGAATTTGTATTAATCTTTGTGAACCTTCCTCCAGTCAGTTGATTAGCATACCAGTAGCTGAGAAAATCGTGGATACAGAAACGAGTCGATGAAAGAGAGGAACGTAAACTACAGGTTGCTTGAAAATTCGCGAATGAACGCGGGAAAAAGAATAGAAGAAAGACCAGGGAGAAAGAAGAAGTTGTGCTTGGCTCAGTGCAATTCGCTCCCTCCTCGTTCGTTTATGGTTCCACGGTCTCGATAGTCCGATTAAAACCGACTCTAAAATCCCGTCCCAACCTACCGAAACTATCGCGCCGTTCCTATTCCGTTTTATTGTTCGAGCTACCATATGCATAGCAATAACTATGTCCGCCTCTATGATACCGGAGTCGCTGCTGCGTTTCGCCACGTTTCAACCTTAAGTACTCACCTACCCTTGCCCGTTCCGCTGACTCTGTGCAACCTTCGAATTTCCATAGCCTCTCGAGAGTGTCGCGGTTTCACTCTGTTTCCCGTATTTCTCGACCCTTTCGATCGGTTTACGATTCATTCCTCTGTCTCGCTGTTTCGTTTTGTGGTTTCTCCTTCCGACTCTTTTAAGAGGTCCTGATACTTCCTCGTTGACGACTCTTGCTTTGCAAATGGTAGACTATGGATTTTTGTGGATTTGTGGGGAATTTCAAAGCTCAAAATTGCACAGAGTGCAGGTAATGAGAAAGATGTGTAAAATGGCCGAAGCATAGTGTTTTGTACAATATTTAGAATCTCTATCGAGGTTTTATTTATCTGATTGCATTCGGGAAGTCTACAATTTATTTATTATCTAAATTTTATTATTTTATTTTTATTTACTATCTAAATTTATAAATTTAATTTAGATAATTTACTATCTAAATTTATAAATTTAATTTAGATAATTTACTATCTAAATTTATAAATTTAATTTAGATAATTTATTATCTAAGTTTATTTATTATCTAAATTTTGTTATTGTTTTATTATTATTTACTATCTAAATTTATAAATTTAAGCTAAATTTTGTTATTATTTTATTTTTATTTACTTTCATTTAATCCTTGCCTACAGGCTTAGGATGACTTCCAGTTTACGTCTTTGCCTTTTCGTTGCATGGTGGGCTACATTTACATCTATTTTCTTATCCTAATCTATTAATCGCGGTAGGAACTAGTAATCATATTTAATCTATCCTAATAATCTAATAATCCAATCTAAATTTTGTTTTTATTAACATTAGAAGCAAGTGCAATAGTTCGTTCGTTCACTTACACTGAGAAGATCATTTGTTCTATGTATTTAGTTTCCTAGTTTTAATTCTTCTATTGCAGTAAGCATAGTTTACTAAATGTTTTCTTTCTAATGTTCAGAATGCTGCTCTGTGTGTTTACTCAGATTTTTTAACTAGTGAGATGTACATTATAAATTGTAAAGTGTATTTCCGAAGTTCTAAATTTCTTTCGAGATCAGTTTGAAATGTGATGAAGATTGTATTATAATTATCGTTGATAGAAAGAAGCAAGAATAGAATTTTATAAGATCGTACAAATGTGATTTATTATTGCTCTTTCTTTACTGCTGAAGAAAGAAAACTATAAGACAGTTTTAACATCAGGCTATAGAATTTCTATTTTAGCCTTTCATACAATATTTCTTTTTTCCGAAAGCAAGTGACCACTATCAATATATCCTGCTACTACGAAAATATATTGCTATTTAGTTCTGTGTGTTTTAATACCAAGAGATATTTTTTAGCTCTTTCATAACTCTCTTATAGTCCATTTTCACAAAAAGAAAGAAATGAATTGAAAAGCAAAAAGAATCTTACATAAACTAAATGTTCCCATTTAAATAACCAAAAGTTTCAATTACAACCAACTATAACCAAAGAATTCAACCAAATGTTTATCCGAGCCAAAATTTCGTTTAAATAAATCACTATAAATCCACCATAGCAGAAAGAAGAATCAGTGGTCTTTCATTGACATGAATTCCAAATTATATGAACTATAATATCTGTACCCTGGCGTATAAAGCGGGATCTTGTCGAATGTACGTACACACGTACACACAATACTAACTTATGGCGAGAAACGCAACATCGAAATAGGCCACTGCGAATCGAGCAGCTATCCGTCGCGTCGCTTTCAACGAAAGTGGCCACGGAATCGTCTCGGTGCCTCGCACCGCCTACTACCGACGACGATACAAACGAAGAGCCGAGAGATCGAAAGTGATTAAGACCGGGCGGCGGGCGGCCCGGCACCGCTGTGCGTGCGTGCAAAACGCAGCATAGTAGGTCACAGTGACGTTAAAGGGTTATCAAATGGCCGTAGCGTAAAGGCGTTTTGGCGGCGAAAGGGCGAACGGCAAGCAACCACGATGCCACGATCCGTATTGGCATACGGATGCTTACGGGAGAGGTCTGCGAACACGTGTAGCCGAGCTGCCTTCCCCTCCCAACGCCAAGCTAGGCTGTCTGACAGTTTGGCATGTTGCCTTCCACTGGCCTTCTGCCGCCGCCATCGCCATCGCCATCGCCATCGCCAGCATCAGGGACGCTGCGTATCGGCCTGTTGTCCTCGTGTCGACACTGTCGACACACGCGACACGCTTCCACCTGTACGCACACGCCCCGTCATTTAATCGTCACCCGGAGTAAATCGGTCAATCCGTGGCACGGAACTCTCGACGATTGGCCGTGCGCGCGCTATCTGTAAGTATATATAAAGAGCACTGTATAGAAAAGAAAAAAGAAAAAAACAACACTCGTTGAAAAGCCCCCCGGAAAACCACGTAACTACTACCAGAGGCCGTGTTTTCTCCGTGAATTCGGCTATTTTATGGGGACGTTGGACGATGGTGTACGATGGAAATCGTCGGCTAGCAACCGGGAGAAGTTCGATCGTTGTTGTTGCCGTTGTGCGGCCGAATGTGTTCATTTACATTCGATTTTTAGGATAGTGTACGTATAGGTGGGTACAGTCGGTCGCGAAAGGCTGCGTGCGTTTGGCAAAACTTTTAATATCTGAAAGAAAATGGAGAATCGATTTGTTCATCGAGTTGAAATTCTACTTGGAAAGATGAGATGTTCACTGGGATATATAATTTTGGAGAAATGATGTTTACTGGGAAGTACTATTTTCATTGTTATTATTATTAAATTATCAATATTTGAGAAATAGTCTGATATATTTTGAATTTTAAAGAAATGACGATGTTTCTTATATTTCTTTACTAGAAAATAGCAAGTAAGTTAAAACAAAATCGTGCTTCTCGATTTATTTATACGCCTTTTCAAACAACTGTAAGAAAACTTTGTCTTCAAACACTTCAGAAACAGTCTAATTTTAACCAACAAATTAATTAAGATGAAAAGTCGAGAACGTTTCTTTTTTTGTTTGAAATATATTTGTCATATTGACAGATGCATGCAGACTTCTGTGACTGACTGTATGCAGGAGAGTCGTGCTGCAGCACGGCGTGACGTGTTAGGGAATGATTAATGAAATGGTTTTGTTGCTCACGGTCCATGGTTGCGGCGACTGGATTTTTGTTTTTACAAAGATGCAAAACGTTTTGGCAGATTTTGTGGAAATGAAAGATTTTGTTTATTTACGGGAGCAAACGGCGGGCATAACGGCAGCGTTTGTTTTATTTACGGATTGATGAGTATCGTGACAGAGAAATATTTTTCCGAATAAATTGCGCGGGATTATCTGATAAAATATGAACGATATATAGAAAAAAAAAAAAAGAAAAAAAAAGAACGTCAAAGCACGAACTGTCGATAACAGTAGGATACCAAGGTATGTATTCTCATTTTATTGTATTTCGCTTTCGAATTTTATTCAACAATACTTTATCCTCTTTGTTCTTTTTAACTTTTCATTTGTTCTTTTTTCAAGAGAGCTCCATAATGGATAATGACATAGAACAATCGTAAATCGTTTTAACTAAAATAATTATAAATCTTTTTATCTGTGGCATAATACACAAGGTGTGTTCGTTTTTTTAATATAAATAATTTTAAATCTTTTTTATCGAAGAATCCGAATTTTTGTGAATATTCTACTGATTGTGAGCTGGGATACCATTTTTATTATTTATTGCCATGGCTCATCGAAAAAGAAATGCGAGTGGTAGTCGGCCTGACCAAAAAGAGGTATTACTACTGAAAGATAGTACAAACGCTAGACAACTTTTATACTATGTATTGTATTTTCGCAATCTGTGAAAGTTGAACGTTTTAGTATTTTTAAATAAAATGATAAAACTACGGATTCCTGTGTAAATTCATATTTCTATATAAATAATTGAAAATTTACTAAATATTCTAACAGGTTCTATATAGTGTATAGCATACTAGTTCATGCATAGATTTAAATCTCACTCTTACTGAGAGCGTAACAACAATAAAATGCTATATGATCTTATTTTAAAGCAACATCAACTGTTCTACATTTTGCAACATTTCTGCAAGTTTCCATACATTAACATACTCTCCAGGAAACTTTAGAAAGTTTTGCAACAGCAGTTCTTCTCTCGAAACAAGTGATATAAAACTTACTAGAATGGCGTGAAGATGCTGTAATAATAGAAAGGAGGAATGCAAAACGCGTTCCTTCCAAGGCTTGTTATACGTACTTATTGTTCACGGCTCGAAAGTTGGCTAGCGAATGCAGGTCTTTGATTTATGGTATAATAGAACGAAATTCAGCATAACTCTGTAAACAAGACATATGCATGTTTGACTGAGACACTGACACTTACATATATCATTCACAGTGGTTCGCAAAAATATGTATCTTGAATTTTGAAAATCGAAATATCAAGCTTTAAAACGAGCTCAGATTTTGTTACTGTACGGTTCTCTTTTTACAAAAATTATAATTTTATTCACTTATTATTTAATTTATGTCGAAGAACAATTAGTTTAGTAAATATTCTATCTTCAATCTATGAAATACACGAACGGTCGATTCTTGTTGTTGACATTGTCCAGATTAGACTATTTCTCCATTGGCAAGTTCGCGTACAAACGAAATTCCTCCTGAAAACATACAAAATATCAATTACAAACTTCCATTCCTCCGTCACGTCACTACCAAACACAACAATGTTCTCGATTTCTCAAATTCTACGCAGTACAAACATCCAGCGCACGACAGACCGGCCGATTCTGACTGATCGAGCCTGGCCAAATGAAATTGCGCCAGCGTGGAATAGTTGCACGTGGTGGTGCCGTGGAATCTAGCGATCCGGGATTAAGAATTCTCGCACGTGACGTCAGACTTAAACGGCCATCGTCGACGAAGCAGTCTCACGCGGTATCCCAGATTCGAATGTCGCGATACACTCGGTAGCCGTGCTCTCCTATGGGAAAATTATTCGCTCGCGTCGCGAAGCCAGGCCGCGCGATATCTCCGATAGCCGGCGGGATTTCTACAACGACCTCGCCTATTTGCAATAACAGTTCGCCTTTCCCGAAGAATGAAAACGCGACGTGTCGCCGCTCGCCAGCGGATAAGGAACGCGTCGTTTCAGCCGCAGCTCGGATAACCTTTTATTTCGCGCCGCATCGCCACACCGAAATGGAAATTAGATCGACGTTTACGTATGAGACGTGTAAATCGATAGCGGGGACGGATTTAAATAATGTAGCCGCCGGGGTAAACGGCGTGCAGGCGAGTCGATACCGCCGCGGGGAATCTCGCGAGCCGTTCTCCCTTCCCCATCCACCCCGCGATAAATTCCGATTCGTGGACATGGGAAATAGGGTCTCTTTCCCAGGTACAGGAAATGTAAAAGCGCAAGGAGATTGTTGCGGCAGATAACGGATATTGCGAGAGATCGCTCTATTTGTAGAACGTAACTGATTTATGCAGTTTCGGAGCACACGGATATACCGAATCTCTATTCTGCCGGTGTATTTGCGCGCGTTTGCTTGGGCATGGCGCATGAAGCGTGATTTTGGAAATCTTGCGCGAGTACCATTTATATTCCGACAGTTCCGAGGATTGTAGATACATCTGTTTAGATATTTGAAAAAGTAGAATAGACATTAATTTAATTTGCCAACTGGATCGTGCAACTAGAAAGTTAGATATTCGTACAACTACTTTTATTGATTTTCAGACGCGATGATGTTTGAAAGATTATTACTTCACGTGTTCTTGAATTAATTGTCTTTTGATGTATTAACATGCTCGTTTCAATTGGTGAAAATTAAATTTTGATGTTAATTAAGATTTGGATAACAATCGTGCGTACATTAGAGTTAATTAATTTCGTGTATTTCATATGAGACACATTGTATGTGTTATTTAAATTCTTGAATCGTACTGAATAATAATAGATTAAATACCAAAATTATGTCAGAGAGTTTGAACAAATTAAACGATTCGTAAAATTGTCTAACCGAAAGGAACATTGATTTCATATTAATATTGCATTTGAAAGTTCTCATTCTATAACCACATATGTTTCTCCACAATGTTCACAAATGACAAAAATATATTCATCAATTATATAATTCATTTTTACAATCTTCACACCATAAAATTACAGAAGAAAGTCAAATGTACATATATACAATATCTTCTCAATACGAACCAACTTTCGAAATGTTCCAATAAATTACTTCAAAGCACAAAATTTCTTAAACGAAGAAGCGATGTTTCAATGGGGTGAAGAATTCGCTGATAATTCCGTCATTTTGTTAACGTTCCGTACATTATCACGAAACGAGTCAGATATACGTGTACATTCTCCGCGAATTAACAGGTTCAGAAAACTTTCGAGCAAATTACTCCGACAGCTTTGAAGCATAAATTTCGCAATTAGACAGCATAATCGCGTTTAAAGGAACGATATTCGAATGGGAGCCACGAAGACATTTATTCAGCGAAGCACTACGCTTAATTTGTCGGCGGAAGAAGAAACAGGCTAATTGGATTACGCCGTTGCGCCGGGCCAGCGTTTTTACAACATCGGCCGGAATGAAGAATGCAAAAGGGAATGATGTACGTAGCTACGTCGGTGGAGGGAAGTAAAAACGGGGGTGGAAGAAGGGCGAAGGGGACGAGAAGTAAATCCAGCGTAGCGTGGTATCACTGACATCCCGGGAACTACATGGGCCGTGGTGGTCAACGTACCATAACATTATATCTATCCCACGTAGCCTATAGCTAGTATTTCTTTCGGACATGTGACTGGAAAACCACCCCTTAGGTATCACCAGCAGCGCAGGACAATGTGCTCGACTTAGGCTGATCTTATTTTCCTCCCCGAGACACAACCGTAATTTCATATATGAAATCATATTTCCGAAGTCTCCCGCGACGTTACCGCGCGTGTGTCTCGAGGTCTGGCCCGATTATTATTTCTCTTATACAATGGACAATCGGATTCGCGCTACGAATTATTTTAATAACGCGATTTTTGCAAACGATTAGTTATTTAGGAACGTTGGGCTGAATGAAGGTTCGATAATTATAATTGTCAACTCTGATTATTCGTCATGTGCTTTTGCAAAAATTAATAAAATTATAGATAAGAAGGTTATTTCTATACAATATAAAAATTGTGTGGAAATAGTTATGTAATTATTTTCATGTGTAAAATTAAAAATTATGGAAATAATTATGTAATTATAAAAATTGGTGGAAAAATTGAAATATAGGAAACAAGGTAGAATATTCGTTATAATTTTTCAATAAGTCTCCATTTAAATTCTATTTCTTTAAAAGCTGTTTCGAGAAACTAGGATTTTCACACAAAATAATAAAAATATAATTATTGTTATATAATTTTTTAATAAGTCTCCATTTAAATTCTATTTCTTTAAAACCTGTTTTAGGAAACTAGGATTTTCACACAAAATTTGAATTGGTATATATGAAGAATATTTATATACGATCTTTTAAATTTCTTGGATATATTTTTTAGGAAGACATAATGAAGATCATAAGAGAACGACACGGTGGTATTTTATTTTAGAACAATTTTGAAATCAAATACTTTGTCAACCAATCAGATATTATTAAAACCGATTCTTTCATTAAATTTAGACATGGGGTTTCCTTAAATAATATATTTAAGTAATATATATTAGTATAAGTACTATATATTTAAGTAATATTATATTAAGTAATATATATTAAGTAATATATATTTTTATTTCCCTTATAAAACATTAAGGGAGATAAAATTATTACCGTACGTTAGATATTAGCTATCATTAATTTTTAAACATTAAAATCAAAAAAGCAACACGAAATTGTACTCATTATATTTTTCCTTTGTAAAAACTTCATATGTAGCTTTTAATTTTTAATGTAGCTTTTAATGGTGTTTTAAATTGAAACAAAAGGAATTTGATAATGATATGGAGAAATTTGCATTGTGAAAAAGAAATGATGTGGAATTAAGTGAACGAATTGAAGTGAATTAAAAGAAATTATGTATATTTTTATTTAGATACTGTTTATATTAAATGTTTATTTTATTGTTTGTTATATTTATGTTATTGTTTGTTTATTTTCGAATATAATGTTACTTAAAATCTTTAAAAATTATACAGAAGGAACAAAAGAATTTTTTAAGAATGATTAAGAATATTTTAAGAATTTATAAAGTTCAAGTTAAATTTGTCATCAAATAATCGAGAAGGAGGAAAGCTTCCCACAAATATTGTCTCGAAACCAAGCATACTAAGAATTTTTTACTTCTGTCTCTCTGACGAAAAAAAAAAAGAAAAAAAGTTGAAATTAAAATAAAAGCGACGCGTAGATTCAAGCCTCGTCCCCCCGACGGCTTCGTTCCCGACAATTGTGACTGTATTCTTCGTGTTTTCAATCGTCCGTTGTGCCACGAACGTAGGCGGACATACAAATGTTTCGTTTCGACGGAGCAAAGTATTTTCGTTCGAACGGTACGGTTGTGTAGACAGGTAAAAGGAAGCGCGGTGGAAGTACCTGAGAAAGTGGGGGATTTGCGTAGTTGAAGAGCGAGAAAGAGAACCGGAGAGCTTATCAAGAGCTTTAAGTTTTGCTCACAGAAGCAGTGAAGCAAGGGGAGCGCGGTCTCTGGCTTAATCCTGTATTGTAAACTAGGCAGCGTACAACCAGCCAAGTTTTCTACCTTGTGCCACTCACCTTCTATACTTGTTATTTCCTTTCTTCCCCCCATCGCTACCCACCCTTTCCAAAAGGGTGAAAGACAGCATGGGTTAATCTGTCCTTTGGGAATAACTCGAAACACAGAACAAAAGCTTCCGTTCTTTCAGTTTCTCTTTCTCTCTCATTCGTTTCTTTCTTCTTCATCGTTCTTTGTACATAATCTTAACCCTTTGCGCAATCAACGATACGTCCTCTTTTTGTTCGCCACTTTATTCGCTCCGTGTAAATCTTTAAGTGGAATTTGCTTAAGCATCATCAGAGGTGCAAGTTGTAAAAACGAGTGCCAGTTTCGCGGCATTTGTTGCCCGCGTTGCGAGAAACGAGGGGTGTTTATTGAAGTAATTCACCGAGATAAAGGTTTACGCGCGATTATTGTTTCTTTTTTGAAACGCGTTGAATACTGGTTGATTTCATACTACTTACAGCACGTTACTGAGACGTCCAGTTTCGTTTCTTTCAATTCTATTTCATTTGGAAAAAGTTTCTTAGAAATTGTAGGATTTTTACATTTTAGTGAGTGAAAGTTTCAATTTTGCTGAGTTCCATTTTATTCTAATAATGAAAACAGATACGAATGGAAAGCAATAATTGTCGAATACACATTGCCGTTTTTAAATTGCTATTTCATAAATCGTATAATTTATCTTGTCGTTTGTAATTTATTTTGAACAACATAAATTTGTCGAACATACATCATAGTCTTGCATTCTACTAAATATCTTAAAACTGCGAATTATCTTTATATAAGAAACGATAAAAATTATTTTGAAAATATGAACTAATTTAGATTTGTGTGAATAATGCACTAGGAATAATTACATGTTGTTATGTATTCTAATAATTCACTACTACTAAATATTTGTTCATTTGCACGTTTAATTGTTGATTATCAAAAGTAATTGAATTCGATTTACATTAGTGAAGTGATCGAAACGAATACGAAATGAATAGTTATAGAGATGCAGTAATTTGAACACATAAATAATTGTAATTTTGCATTGGTGTGTCAATGAAATACAGCAGTGAAGCAATAAAAATCAATAGAGTTAACTATAGAAATCAATAGAGTTAAATCATTAGAAATGATAGAATTAAATTAAAATTAAAGATCTATCTAATTTTGCTCAATTTTGGACACTTTTCGTTCCCTGTGTATATAATAAATTCATTTTACGTATAATATACATAGAATGTTAGATTTTATCAATTATTGAAAATTTTTCAAAAAAATTAGATAGTTTTTCAAAAGTAAGATAGAAACAGAATGTTATCGAGTGATATTAAACATACAGTTTTCCACATGAAATGACGTAATTATGTACATTATGTATATATTAGTAGTATTTCCATAATGTAATAATATTACAATATTAATTGTAATATTATTAGTAAATTAATTAATAAATATATATAATATTAATTATATATTAATAATATATAATTAATATTAAAATAATAATAATATATATATATAGTATTACTATTATTATTATAATATTAATTATATATTATTAATATAATAATTATATATTACAATAAGAGTAATACTATATATATTATTACTATTATTATTATAATATTAATTATATATTATAATAATAGTAATACAATATATATATAGCAATACAATATATATATGTATATATAGCAATTACAGTGAGTAATTGTGTTAAATAAAGTTTCCGCAATATGGTTACATTTACGATATCACGCAAAGTTAATTAATGATCTTCTATTCTTGTAAACACAGACGAAACTCTAACAACAAATTCGTTTATAATAACCCACGACACTTAAATTCCACTGCGTTAAAACATTCTTCCCCCTTTGCAAAGCATTCTCGCAACAGCGAACTCAATATTCAGAGTTAATATCGCTGGATGGAAGATTTATTTCTGCTTTGGAACTTGAAATTCTCGCGTTTATGCTAAATCATGTCCACGACTTCGTATTCCAGCCACGTGTCGCGTTTTACCGTAGTTCGGCATAAAGCTAACCGTATATTCGTGGCCGCGATGCAGGCACACGTGAATCTTTTCAATTCCAACCGGTATATAAATTACGAGGAGAGCTCACTCTCTCTCTCTCTCTCTCTCTCTCTCTCTCTCTCTCTCTCTCTCTTTGGTGCTTTCATACTTCGAAACGGGATTCCTTTGCGATCCCAGTTAAATGGTCCGTCCTGTAAAAAAGCTCACTCGCCAGCGATGTTAAAACCCACGCCTGTTGGATTTCTTGCTTATCGTGCAATAAATGTATACAACTCGAAAAAGGTAACTTACCTTTATGTAGAATCGCGATGGAGGAAGATGAGCGGCCAGGTAGCTGCTCGCCCCGCTACGCCGTCGCTACTTTCATACATTTATTTATGAAGCGCTATGAATAAATGGATGCTGGTCCCTCCTCTCGCGCTTAGTGTTTCAGAAAGCTGATATCGTGTTGTTCGTACACGGACATACCGAATATAATGGTTGTTCGGGGAGTACCTTGTCAAATCGATTAGCTCATTTCTCGATGTCTGCCGTCGTGTCCTGTTTTGAAACGGAACTATCAAAATGGTCGGAGATATGATAATTTTGCGAAAGAAAAATCCCGATAGACGTGAAAGTTTTCACGTGGGGAATTATTTTCCAATGAAAATTTGAATTCCAAAAGTATAGTATGTACTGAGTGTTTAAAATTGCCTGTGCGATATTAGCATGTATATATAATTTTTATGTTGTATATTTTTTTATCAACTTGTTAAATGTATATTATATATAATATATATATTTTACTTGTTAAATGTATATTATATATAATATATATAATATATATATTTTATTTGTTAAATGTATATTATATATAATATATATAATATATATATTTTATATATAATTTTTATGTTGGATATTTTTTTATCAACTTGTTAAATATAATTCCATTTTATAATTGTCGTTTATCTTTCAAACTTCCTTCTGTTTGAATTTTAAATAAAATAGAGTAACAAAGTGACTTGTAATTTGTACAATTTATCTAAAAAGTTTCGTTTGTTTTATTACAAGCTTATTACCGTTACATACGAGAGTTTATTAATACTAATAACTTCTATCTTACGAATTATGAAATTCCACTAGTAATATTGATTTACAGAAGAACCTTGGTGTTGGATTTCAAATTGAATTCAACTTATTAAAACCTTACAAAGTATCTTATTTCATTATACGTTACAATGTTGTATATGTTGTAAATTCTTTTTTTTTACCGTGTAATCTTCATGAAACCGTAATTATAACGGGTATTGTATAACTTAAACAATTTCCATCAATATTTAAAGAAGATTATATTTCAATCTTATGAAACAAACCATTTTTAGTTTGTTAAAAACTAAACGTTGCGTTAATGTAGCATTTTTATTTGCAGTTCTTCTTAGTCAATTTATATCATTAAATACTATTTTTTATTTACTGGAACTACGAAAGAAACTTGGAACAAATATATTGACAGATTATAATTTCAAAGATTTATTTAATATTTCTACATTATTATGTCTCAAGCTCGATTCTACGATTTCATAAATTCAAAGGAGGTATTTATAATATTGAATTGAAGTATTTATAATATTACAATAGATCATGACATCTAACAGCATGAAATAATCAACACCCAACTCTCGATAAAAACACAGATGAACAACTATCTTCTTCGTATACCAATTAAACGCAGGAAATAATCATTTCTGAAAGAAATCTCAGCAGTTCAAAGACCTCCGCCAGGAAAGGGCCAGATTAATAAACGCGATAAACCGTGGGCTCGCGCATCGAAGGATATTCCACTTCCTTAATTTCCGACAAATTTCACCCATCCCCATTAGCAAGCAAACAGAGAGAGAAAGAGAGAGAGAGAGAGAGCGAGCTCTGAAACACGGAGGGTGGCCACGTTGTGTCGTTCATCATGCCGGCCCGGTTTTATCGTCTCCACGTTCGACCGATTTGAGCAACGAAGAAAATACAAAGTCAAAGGGCCGGAAGACACGAAGAATTGGAAGGAACAGCCGTTCATCGAAGGAAATTCGCTCCCGCCGCCTCTTTTCCGGCTCGCCTAACCTGAAAAACCGTATTCTTCTGTGCCGCGTTACTTTGAGCTCGCTGCCACGAGGCGAACGTCTGCGAGAGAGCTCGGAAACGAGAGGAACGAGGGAGGAATGGTCGCTGTGCGAGCGCGAGGGCAAGTGAAAAGGTCGCGCAAAGGGATGGGCATGTAATTAACGAGTATTCTCAATAAGACGGTCGACGAGCCGGGAGAAAGGGAAGGGAGTAAAGCTGAAGAGAAAGCGTCGAAGGAGAAAGCTAGTGATGGGATCAAGTATGAACTAAGTACGATTTATATCATGTAAACAACGTTCGAGTCTCATATAGCTACCGAAGAAATGAAAATTGAATTGTCTTTGAACGATCCTCTTCAGACATTTTGACGAATACAGATACATAATATACTTAAATTAGAGTCTAATTATAATGTGGCTAAATCGGAAAGTGTTATTCTTATTGATAAATATATTTCAGTAATATAACAGTAATACAACATTGTAATTTCATTTGTATCGAAAATTATTATTTATTCTGTTCTCTGGAGTTATATGATTTACTTCTGATGAAAAGTAGTCCACAATAATTAATTGATAATTTTAGTAAGCTTGTAATAATGGATACTTAGAATTCGATTACTTTTAAGAGATTTAATTTATTTGCACAATAAAGTATATAATGATAGTTACAAATACAGGTGCGTGTTTCAGGATTTCAAAACAATTAGCGTGAATAATATAAATCAGTTTTATAATTATCAATTTCATAACATAAGTATTTACATGGTTCTGAATTATTGTAAATATTTGTAAAATACAATTCAAGTGAATCATTTTAATTTAAATATGATAAATGCAGTTAAAAGAATAGCTAATTAGTATAAAATAAAAAGCAGAAACATCTTATTTAAGTGAGCTGAAATATATATTCAGGTTCAATGTCGAGATATTACAGGGATTGAAATAGATGAAAATTTATATTATTTATATAATTCTGTGAAGTGTCAGTTATTTATTCAGAAATGAAACATGGAATCTGTGTGTCCTTGTTCCAGATTAAACATCGCAGAGGATTGATTTTAGTTATAGCGAGATGTAGAAAATTAGCATAGTAGAAACTAAATAAAAATATAAACCTCCCGATGGAATTGCGCCAAGTGTCTAATTTACCTAATTTAATATCATCCCCGATGAGCAACAATTGAATCCTAAGGACCCCTCCATTTTGTACCAAACGTGACTTGATTTCGTATACAAAACTTGATCCCATCGCTAGAGGAAGCTCAAAGCTTTGAACCGCCTCGCGCGTTCACCTGTTAAATAAAATACATTTAAATGCCGGCGGCACGTTGCCGCGCGTGAAAACTATTGACTCCTCACCCCTGACTCGAACACCCTTTCACTGTTTCTTCCATCTCTCGCGTGCTCTGCGCGAGGCAGCTTAATGAGCGTCGCTCGCGTCTCGTTGCAAACCATCCTGTCTCCGGATCTTTCTTTCATTTTAGTCTCCTCCTCCTGTTCTCTGGCCCTGTCTCCTGTATTTCTCGCCGTGCACGCGTCAACACGTGACAGGTAGCGGCCGGGTGAAACGTCTGGCGAAACGAGAGACGTTTCACTGAAAAATGCGTGAAAACTAGGGGGAACGAAGTATCGCGTTATTGGAAGAACCGTGAAGTTGTGTTTTGGCGAGCGCGCTCTCGCGAAGCTCGTTCCATCAACAGGTTTCGGGCGATGCGAACTAGTTTCGGTCGGCTTTGTACTTGAAAGAAGCCTACGGTACCTGTATCGCGAAATTCAATTTAACTGTCTGTCGCTTGTTGAATCGTCGAAGCGATTCTCTGCCGGTGCTGCGCTGAGAGAGATGGCAGGAATTGCGTGCAACGTTGAATTTTAACGCTTGAACTTTACGGCAGTAGCTTTGTTGGAATATTTTACAACGGTGGGGTAATTTAACGTTTGCAGAAACTTTTCGTTGCCAAATAATAATAATAATAATAATAATAATTCGACTGCGGATATATTTATACATTTATGGGACAAAAATGTACAGAAGGTAGATTTAGGTTTAAATTCTTTAAACTTAATTCAATTAGTCCATAACTGTGTAAACTTCCGCAGTTTACTAATGATACCAATACAATAATGTTAGTATACTGTATTAATATAATATACTATACTAATACTAATATTATATTTGAACAAAATAATATAATATTATACTAATGGTAATAATATAATGTTAATTATAATAAATAAATATAATAATATTAATTATAATATAAATTTATTATAATATTATAAATTATTATAATATTAATTATAATAAAATAATATAATATTATACTAATAGAAATAATAAAATATTATACTAATAGTATATAATAATAATAGCTAAAAATTTCAAAAAACTTAATTACCTTTTTATTGCAAAGTATTTTAACAAGACTAGAAGTTATAATTTACATTTATACAAGAGATTCTTTTCCATATTTCATTATAATTATAACTTTTAAATTGTTTCCCTTATTTTTATTTATTTTAGTTCTTCGTTTATATACTTCATACTTCTTTCCCTCTGCTTTATGTAATCATTAAAGAGCTAAATAAAGTTTGTTTTATTTTTACGACTGAAGAGAAAGATAGAAAAAAGTTTTCTACAAACTCCCATAGAAATGCTCGCAAATAACAGATTACAGGAAAAAGTCTTTCCTTTCAATGTGAAAGATCTTTCTTTTCCTTTGATGTCTCTTTATTTTTGTATTTTTAATTTTACAGAAGAACTCTTTTGTTATGAAGGAAATGCCAGAACTTCCCCGAACTTCACCTTATATTTTATTTACGCCTTGCGTTTTATTAATAGAATCAACGAATATTGCACAGAAATAAATTCATGTCAAATTTGAGCGAATAAACTTATTTTTAACTTAGAAATTATGAATGAAATGAAATAATTAACTCCTCAGCGACAGCTTCTACGTATCGTATAAGTCGTCGAGAACTGTTAAAAAATCCATTCATCTTCATGACGGAAGTCAATGTAGCATCAACTTTAAAATATGAAATGAGAAGTTTGAATAATACGAAACAAAGAAGTAAATCATACAATAAAATGATACTAGTGTATAAGATGATACTATAGTGTACAAGATATATAATAGTGAAATATAAAACATTACAAGTTTAATATAAAATAATAAAATAATATAAAACAAAGAATTATATTTATAGCATGGCATAGCTGATTGTGTATAAAAAAAAAAACAAATTGAATACTTTTATAGAAATTTATGTAAATTTTCTCATTGTTGTCGAAAAGTTAATGAAATTACAACGAACAAACATAGAAAGAGTGAAATTACTTCTTACTGACGATGGTGATTAATAACTGATATGATTATAACTGACAAACGTAAGAGTAATAAAGTAATTATCATTTAACAATGAAATGAATGAATATAAACGAGGAGACGAGTTGGACAGTCAGCGCTGCAATCACGCAATGTTAGTTGGATAGTCGCGTCAATGACGTGTTATTCTCCTTGTTCGACGGTCATCCTATATTCTTTCGTTTCATTTTATTTATCTTCCATCCCGGGATTCCATTTACGACAGACCAACACGTCGTCGTCAACGTCATCGTATAGTAGTTCTTCTCTCCGATTCATTCCATTTCGTTTCGCCCCCGTTCGCCAAGCTTCTCTGCTCATCCCGCATCGCCACCCGGAAAATAGATATTGTTATACTGGACGTACTCGCTATATTCCGCAGATACGTTCGATAAATATCAGAAACGAAGCGTCTTGTGGCTGTGCCGCGGATGGACGTGGTCACCTTTTATATGATGGAAGATCTGAACCTAGTAAAGGTGAGACACATCAACGTGAAGAATATTGCGAGAAAGTTGAAGTAACATTAATGCCAAAGTAATTTTAACCTTGATTTCTCTTGATTTCTCTTGAGTTTGATTATACGGAGAACACAGAGCTTTGTATTTAAATTGTTACGTGGACTTTGAATTTTCTATATGTGCTTGCTTGAATAAATATTCCATAATTACTTATATAATCGTTAATAAATATTTCATAATTACTATATAAACGTTAATAAATATTTCATAATTACTATATAAACGTTAATCTGACAGAAACAACATTATAATTTCTTTTCCATTCGGATGGAGAAAATTTCAGAAAGGATTTTTAATTTTTCTTTTCTTTTTGTTTCACCAATAGAACAATCTTGTAGAAATCAGAATGGAAGATTTATTTAAATGAATGAGACATGAAACATTGTATAATATTATAGTATGTTTTTTATACATATATACAATTAATTCCTTTCGAATGTAACATATTATGAAACTGTGTGATAAGCATTGTTCAAACACATTCAATTTATATTAATAAATATCATATTATTAGCATGAAAGTAAATTTAGACGTGTTTCGATAGAATTGTGTTGTATTTATACACTTTACATTTCCAAGTATTTTTAGAAATGTTGAAATAGTGAATTATCATTCGCACAGAAGAACATGTGATTTAAAAAACTATTTTTTCGCAAATACTGTACAATACTATACATGATAATTACTATTTTTATAATGTATGTATATAATATTATTTGAATACTGACCTTTCTATTCAATCTATTGTAATTTATTCAAAAATATTTATTATATTGAGAAAACTGTACACATAATTTTATTGAAAAACGTAAGTACATTTTGATAAAATAATGATCATCGTAATATATTAATATTCAATGCATACATTCCACGTTGCAGCAAGTTTGCAAGTTTAACCTGGAAAAGAGATACCTGGTTTCAATCAGTCGATGGCGAGTAATAAAAGCTGTTGATAGAGAAAAAGAATAATATACGGAAACCGAGTTTCACTTCGGGAGAAAAATGTTCATCGTACGGTCGATAGTAAAACCTAATAAGTTGGCGTATCGTAAATATAGACAACCTTTCATAAACTGAAATGAGAATCGTCAGGCTTTATATTCATACCGCGATTGAACTTTCTCAGCGCATTACTCCCATGATTCCGTGGGATTAGCTTCTGAAATATTTGACGTTGAATTTTTTATGGGTCAATATCAAAATTGACGTGCAGAAAGAGAACGAATGAAATTGCTAACGATATGCAAGCAGGCAGTGTATATAGTTCACCATTGTTATTTTCGACATTGAGCGAACCAGTTATGAAAAACAGGCACGATGTTTAGTCAGAATTGAAATTAATCAAGATAGAAAAAGATATAATCGTGAAGTGAAATAAACAAATTCGTCGTCGCCAAGAGTGAAAGTTTAATAATTTGTTAACAACTCTTTCATGTTCCGTTGAATATAAAATCAAAGTTAAGAGAGATTGAGAAACAAGGAATAAAGCGGTTGATGAAGATATTTACAAAAAAAAAAAAAAAAAAAAAAATGGGAGGAAAATTTATTTTTCCGCTAGTAACGGGAGAGCTCGGTTCGTCGCCAGATTAGGATCAACATAGCGAAACAGGTTGTGTATAGGAAGTGAGTTTGAGCCAGCGCCAAAGGGGATGAGCGAGCCGACAACCCTTTACATTTTAATTACGCCCGTCTTAAAAGCCAATAAAGTCCTCGGTAGAATAGCAGCGTTCGTCAGGCTTGCTCAACCCCGGGAACGCGCCATGGGAATTCCACGAAATCAGTGCACCGCGAACGATGGCATTGCCCTAACGGAAGGCTGAGAACCATCGTGGAGGCCAGCCGCCTGCCTCTCAGACATCTTCCAGCAAGCTTATCCGTCCATTTAGCTTCTCGTGCACACACGTATCGCTGTGAACAATATCCCTTTATCGCTGATACGTTCCGTTTCGGATTCTCCTTTGCGCCACTCCTTCCTCTCTCGTCGCTTTCGTATTCAAACGATGATCTTTTTATGCCGTGAATTTTCGCGCCGATGTCAAATCTCTGCGTGACAAACTCAGTTGTGACTGCACTATTGAAGATTGTTAGAAGCTAGCTAGCAATAACTTTGATTATAGAAATTGTGTGATGTAATTATTGTGTTCTTTTTATGTTATAAACTTGCAGATACAAATTTTTATTACTTTCATATGTAAAATTTAATATATTACATAATTTTTAAATTAAATTTTTATAATTTTATATATAAAATTTAGTGTATTATATAATAAGATACATAAAATTTAAATATAATTTATATAATTATATAATTTTAAATATAATTTATAATATATTTAATTATATAATTATTAATAACAGAATTATATAATTATAAATATAATTTATATAATTATATAATTTTAATATAATTAATATAATATATATTTAATATAATTTTAATATAATAATTTTATATAATTTATACAATTTATATATAAATTATTTAAAATTTAATATATTAATTATATAATATATCATACTTTAATATAAATTTTTATTACTTTATATATAAAATTTAATACACATTAAATAAATTTTTATTATTTTATAAAAACATACTACGCGTGAATATTGAAAATATTCAAGTTATAATTAAATTTAATCATCATGAGAACAATGAGACGATAAATTCAGTGAATGCGGAATAACAAAATAATAAATGTTCTGAAAATTAATTCTTAAATGAATCTCAAATTTTTATTTCAATTAATAGTATTTAATATACGTAAATGTTAACTTATGCAGCTTATATGTCTATGGAATAATTATTTGTGAAAGAATGTCTGCTTTTCGCTTAGAAGAAGAGATTGAAAATAAATGCATGTTGCAAAAGCACTTTTTTAGATCAACTTCGTGTTCTCTTAATTAAAGCTAAACATACGTATATATTTTGTGGCTATGCTAAAAATTTATATTATACGACGAGTTGTAGTGTATGCTCCATAATAAATTGAAATACAGTTTAATTTTTCATTAATTCCTTTTGATTACATTAATTTCTACCAGTTTTATTTAATCGAATACAATCGACATATTATTATAACAGAATTTTATTGAAGATTGTATCATAGTTGTATATTCTTCGTAAACTCAAAGTTATGATTTTCTGCTTCTAGTATTTTAAATGAGATGGTAACGAATGTGCATACGATTTGAAGGCTCTTTGGCATTTTTGCATTTTAGAACCATCCAACTTGAATATTGCGCAAAGAAAAGGAAAGGAAATTACAAGGAAAAACTGTGTCGACTGATTCTTGTCGAAGGAACTGCGTAGAAATGCTAGAATGCCGTGAATGAAATTGTAGAACGTCGTAACCGGGAATAGAAATGAAATTACATGTGCAGCTGCCAGGAAATTTACGACTTTGAAATGCATCTCAGAACTTTTTATTACTAAAAATCTTTGCCGCTCTAATATCGTACACTCATGTCAAAAAATTCGAAGCATGCTAACGCATCAAAAGAAATAACGACTTCTGAAATAAACAGTTCATTTAAAATATATCTTAAATTTATATTTTCATATTAGTTTTTATATAACATATTATGACTTATTGTGATACTCTTATGTTGTTGTGTGTATTTTGTATTATAGTTATTATTGTAGAAAATATATTTTACAACATCGAAACTATTAATTATATTTAAAAGACTTTATTAGAAATAAAAATATGATATAAGAGATTATAATTTCGTGATAAATGAACGTTTCATTTATGAATGACGAAGATCTAGACATGATTCTTTCACAAATTGAAATGACAAACGAAAATGATTAGGATGATTTGAAGCACAAGAAGAATACTTATTACTAAAGTTACTTGTTACTGTAAAAGGTTAAAAAAATATAACATTCCTAAATTTTGAAGTGAACATTGGACTATATAACATATACCATTTAATATCGAAAAAGTTTAATATCAAAAGTCTTTTTATTATACTATATATTTCTTCAAGTTTCTTTTATCGAATAGAAATATCGATTAAATTGAAATATTTCATTATGCAAGATATTTACATTCAAAGGACGATGCCGAGCGTGTGAAAGGATAGAAAAACATGACAAAAGGAACATTCGAACCAGAATTTGCAAGGCTATCAAAAATTTTCGCCCACAGACTGAAATATAACGTTACCTTTGACACTCGATGCAGTGTATCAATCAAGAAAGGCAGCTATCGTATGATCACAACGCTATCATTCCAACGATATGCGATACCACACGTCCTTTTTCTATGCCTATGAGTCCCCTCTATGTACAGAGCTAGTCTGGCTGCTAAATTCTTCGAAATTCGGTGTGCAATGTATTTTACAGTGGTGCTATCGTTTATGACTTTCACGCTCATGAACCTTCTTTCAGCTATCAATTTTATTTTGACTTTATCCTGATGCTATTCTACAGTTCTATTGCTAAATGCTACCTATCTTTCTACAATTTTCGATTAATAATGACATTTATAATATATAGTAACTGCTTCACTTGCATATATGTATTTTGTTATTAATATCGATCATTTGTAAGAAGGATAAAATTTTGACAATGTAAAAATTGTTTCACGTGTAATTTCAAGTATAATATTATATGGATGACATATTATAATATACAATAATATACGTTATATAATGATTTTTATATTACATGAAAGAATTTTTTTCTCCTTCTTTTATTTTATAGTACAATAGTGTCTCTGAGATACAGTACAATTAATATTAAATAATTAATATTAAATATCACATTAATATTAAATGATATTAAATTAATATTAAATAAGTACCTATTATTATAATTAATTTTTTCTTTCCTAACAATAAAGACTAAACTTTTCATCTATTTATAATGTACATAGTTTCACGCTATTTTAAATAAACAATCAACAGCAATTTTATCTTTCAAATTTCATACATTGCATTGGTTCACCGGTCTCAGTGACGAACTATTATTTTTCCATATATTATATTATATTGCCACTTATGTGTATTATGAATATCGATAATTACACTTACGTGCATTATGAATATCGATAATCGATACGCAGCTTACAATTAGTTTATTCCTAGATGCTTTTCTCCCTAGTTTTTGCAACCATATATATTGATATACTGACTTAGCTTGCGTAAACTTATTCTGTCGTTTACTTTCACGTTATCACGTGGTAAACGAGGGTCAAGCTGGGTTAAACGTCATATATACGCGAAGACTCAATTTAAACAGCCAACCTCAAGGAAGATCATACCAACCTGGAAAGTAAATAACATTTTGTTATTGCAACGTGTTGATAGAAATCTATATGAAATAAATATCAAATGTCTGCTGTTACCTCGCATCCATCTATTATTGTAATTGCGAGCAAATGAAGAGTCATCATAGTTGTTTCGTTAATTATAATTTAATTTAATGTTTCGTAGTTGGTGAATTGATATCTATATTTGGAATACTAAATGTTACAGAAACTTTATTCAGCATTTGAATGAATTGCTTTATTTGAACAATTGATTGTTTAAATAAAGGAAACTTTTTTTTTCCTTTCTTTGTGATGTCTATACAAATTATCGATTCTGATGTTATTTTTTTTATTATTATTTTAACATTATTTGGAATTATTCCTCTCAAATGCATCATCGTTCTGTACTTGTGCGATACTATAATAGTGATAATTATTGACCAGCAACTTTTTATGCTTATTAGTATTCTATTTATTTATGACACTTTATTTATAAAGTACGTCAATGAAATTTACTTTCAAAAATTTCTATTGAAACAATACATTCTTTCTCATCGTTTCTTTCACTTTATAACTGCGAATATTTCGCAACACTCTTTTTTATATAATTCCTATAAATAAAACTTGTAATAACAAACTAGTAAAGACTTGTAAAAACAAACAAATAAAATCATACAAACAAAGGAAACATTTTGTAAAATTCGAGCAACCTTCTTGGTCAGGAGAACAGGCCCCGCGTAATCATCGAACATTGTTCCCGTTTAATGAATACACTCCCGAGTTAGTTGGACGAACATCAGTAGGATAATTCGCCAGTTCTCATACTGTACACGTTCGAGCTTCACTTTGATGACAGCGCGTTTTAGAATCGACACCTCAGGGTTTCTCATCGAACTAAGTTTCATTGACGGAGACGTATGCTTCCCCGTTTAGGAAGGACAAGTTTCGGAGATGGCTTCCTCGAGAGCCAGCGGCACGAAACTCCCGCGGCGCAAAGTCTGGCTCTGGAGTTAGATTAAGCCGTGGCCAGTAAGCCACCTTCAGAAATTGCTCGTTGCCCTTCGGATTTCATTAGCGTTTCAAGCGAATCTCATATTCCGCAAAGTGCTTTTCCAGAAATTTGCGGTTCTGTGCACCCCTAACTCGAGCAGAATGAGCGCTCCTTTTTTCTCTCTCTCTCTCTCTCTCTCTGTCTCTTTGCTGTGTGAGACACGAGGAGAGAGTGGAGGGTGGAGGAGAATTGTAATTTTTAATTGAACATCTTCGTTGAAATACGTTTCTGGCTGAAGTTTGTATCACTACTGGCGATCTTTCGCGGAAAGTTTACTTTCATTGGTAATCATTTGTAAAACGTTGCTCAGCTTAATTAGAATTAACCTTGAGTCTTCCTTCCAGTCGTGATTATTAAATTGAGGAAATATGTACTTTAATCTTTTCCTAAGGGATCGAATAATGTTCAGAATTACTGGAAATTCTTTTTCTGCTGAATTAAATCTTAAATTCAATATATGAGGCACGGATTTTAGACAGTCAAATTTAAGTTTTATTCATTGAATGAAACTTAAATTTGAATTTATTTAAATTAATCTTATTTCCATATAATATAATATAATATAATATAATATAATATAATATAATGTAATACAATATAATACAATATAATACAATACAATACAATACAATACAATACAATACAATACAATACAATACAATATAATACAATATAATATAATATAATATAATATAATATAATAATAATAATTATTATTTATATATAATATTGCATAATATAATAATTCTTAATTTACTTGAATTAAATTTATTTCTATATACAGTCTCTCACGAAAATATTCGAACACTTATCATAGAAAAACTTTTGTGTTGTATAAAACATTTTGAAATTTCCTGAACACTGTAACAAGAGATATGGTAAATTTGAAAGGTTGCAATAAACGTAGAGGTATTTCTACTTATAATGGAATACTTTACTCGTAAAATCCAGCTTGTAGCTTCACGTCATAAACTAATATTTAACGAACAATTATTATCATTTTCGCTGCAATTGCTTCTAACGTAACTGCTGAAGTGGCAGCTGACATTGACACAAACTAAAATCGTGAAAAAAAAAAACAGTATGCGCAATATCTCAAATATTCTGTAACAACTTTAACCGGAACTAACGAAACTTCATAAAGAGTTTCATGAAGCAACAAAAATCGCTTCGCCAACGAAAATATATTGAACGTAGTTAAATTTCCTGTAAACAGTGTAACAGCATCCTCGTCCTCGTGCAAATAGCATAATAAATATGTTTTCATAAACAGGAGCAGTTTGTTTCACGTTTCCCATTATCCGTTGGGAAAATAGGTCGTTAAGTCTGTGCTAATAACTCGAATGTCACGCGAGCCTCCGTTTAGCAAACGAAATTGTAACACCGTTCTCTAATAGGAGTTTCGTACCTTCGATTGAGTAAGAAGATGAGAAACATCAAACGTTTAAAGACCTTTGATGTTCAATTGGCTGTTAGGCTTGAATACTGCCGGACGAAAGCGACCACCCTTCGAGTCGAGTGTGAATTTCGTCGATCGGGGCATGATTAATAGCAGCAAATTGGAGGCTTCTACGTTTCGCGCAATAGGACAAGTCGCTCGGATGATACGTGTGGGAACCATGCTGCTTTCAAAGCGTTTCATGGCTGTTCGAATCGTTTTCTCGCTTTTGCATAGTCACCTTTTTGTTATGGAACACGCGTGTAATTCTCAATATATCCTTGTATTTTGACATGGAGCAATTAAATGACTCAACAGAGGAGGTATTGGGTGAAACTTACATTAGAAGTAATTATAAGAACCACTTACAATTATCAACACTTCACAAGACGTTAATAAAATTGAGGGTTGAACGAATTTAATAATAAATTTTATTAACTGTCAAATGCACGTACATACATATAGTATAAGTGAGAAATTCACGCAGCGTTGCCACACATAAACGTTAATAGTTTGGAGCTTTTCATTTTGCTTTCACTGCAATACGTAAGCACCATTCTCAATTTATTCTATTCTCGATTTTCTTTTTTTTCATGGTACAAGGTAAATAACATATTTTTAAAAATTCAAATAAATTTACCTATTATTTTAGCCTAAACATCCATTCGGTACTTGCACAGCAATTCATCGTTTGTCATGCACAATAATTCTATCATTTTCAGAATGAATACTCGATGGTAATAAATAATAAATAATATATAAATAATATAATAATGTGAATTATTAACGATATGCGTGCAACATTCCAATAATTAAATTTACTGAATTTTACTGAAAACATGCAAACTGTTGAAAATTAATTAATAATTAAGTGCTGTGTGTCACTCTTTGCTTACTAAATGTCATTTCTTTTAATTACACAAATGACTCCAATGTATGGTTGATTGTATTTTTCTTCTTAAAGCTCTATCTACTTTCTACTGTTTGTACTTAATGTGTGTACATTATGTCAAGCAGCAGCAGTATACAAAAATACATAATTAGTAATCTGTCAATTAATATACTGTCAATTCTTAAGCAACCACTTAAATAGCTGAAATGCTCGTAAATGTTAAATGTATGATTAATTGAGATAACTGAGACGCCTGCAAATTTAAATGAATGTTAACAATAATTATTAACAGTAATCTGTCAACGAATTATTACACATATTTGCTATAAATTTATGAAATCTAACCGTTCCTTAAACATCGGTAATTTCATGAATGCTGACGTTCCCGTCCCTTGTAGTATTCCACGACGGATTTTGATGGAGAATCCGATTATCGAAAATCAGGGTTCGGAAACCAAGGAAGCGGAAATACAGCAAAATTAGCTGCTTACCGGTTTCTCGCCTCTTCTTCCGTTCCAACAATTCCTACCTAGTATGAAAGGCGCCGCGTGTTTGTATGAGCGCGAATAAAACTTTGTTAGTTTTGTTTGAAATTGTTGTTTACTAGGAATTTAAATCTCGGATATTATTTTAATATTGAATTTATAAATCTTTTTAACTCGCTTGAGGATCGGCCGGTAATTTATTAAAGCGTTATAAATAGTTAAACTTTTCAATGTTTCATAAAATTATAGAATCTAGGTAGGGGATGTAATGACGGAGAAATATAAAACGAATTTTTAAAATTAATATTAAATTTAAATTAAATATTAAAGACGAGGGTTTGGCAGGATCTAAAAGAACTGTAAAATTTGTCCTTGGGATTAATCTCAGTGATACAATTTACTTGTCTGTGTTCTGGATTATAATTTTACATATTCTACAGCTAGATTAGGTTTGGTAAACGGTACAAGTTATGGATGTAACTATAATACATATGCAAGATATTAATGAGGGACCAAGCTACCATATTGTATAGTATATTATATTATATTTAATTATAAATAATTAGATATTATCATGACATTATAAATACTAAATTTTTCGAATAAAATATAGAATCTACGTGGCAGAAATATAATACCGTAAAAATACTAATTGAATTCGTGAAATGTTCTCTCACACTGCTGATATCTAAAAATTTCACGAACGAATTGAAAATAAGTGTAACGTTATAATTTAATAAGTTCATCTGACTTTGATTACGATCTGGTTTTATAAATCGTTTCACTAGTATTTCGTCAAAGACAGTCTTGAAAAAGAATTTTATATACTATTTTATATACTATTATAATTTAACAACTATCGAAAACAATTTTCTTCATTTCCATCTAAATTAACAAATACAGGAAACGTTACAAACACACTCTCAGCTATATCTTCAAAATCTCTGTCGCGACAATCCTGACACGTGGCGTCAGCAAAAATCACTATTGACGGAACGAATCGCGACGGTGTCAAAGTCTGTTCCCGATCATACTCGGCCGCGTTCCTGTTTCATATTGCCGAGCGGAGGCGCCGTGGAAAATCGCGGACGGTCGGAGGGGTTGTAGCGGTGACAGGACAAAATTACCGTTGTCGGTAAATGGATTAGCCGGACAGATATTACGAGCGTCGGGGCTCTTTGATGAGCGCCAGTTCGTTTATCGTTAATTTACAATAGTACTCCCTTCTCTTCCTGGCCAGGATGCACCATCGACCCCGACACATGAGAATATCCAACCCATGCCGCTTAACCGGGCTCATGCCTCGAATCGAATTCGAGTACGACCGGAAATCCCACCCGCCCACCCTTTCTCTCCCCTACACACCCCCCCCCCCCCCCTTCCGTCGGCTTGGCCACCAATTATTGCATTGGTAATCGATTGGATTATCAAAGTTTTGATAACGCATCCGAGCTCTTCCGGGCTGCGCGGCCCGCCGCACTGCGCCTCCCACGGCACACCCTTCATCCTATCTCCCTCGTTACCATTCCACTGTGTTCCACGCCATGGCAAATTATTTGCTCCGACGAAGCATGAATTCCAACCGTAATTACATTTCGCCTGATATTCAATTAGAACTACCGGCTCAACCGGCGCGGCTATCAGGAGCCCCGGGGGCGGGAGGGGCGGGAGGGGAGAATGAAAAAAAAAAAAAAATAATAAAAGAGAACGTACCGATTGAAAGCAGCCTGTAAAGGAAACCATACGCTGGCGCGCATGGGGACATCCCCACCGGAAGCGCCCTGGCTGACTGATGAGACTCCAGACATTCCCGTTTAAGCCGCGCGTCTACGCGCCGTTTAACGCTCTTGTAACAGCTTCTTTCTTCCCGATATGTCCTTCGATTTTCTGACGTGACTAGCCGACGTGTCGTGCACAGATGAAGAAAAGTTTGAAATTTTTGTTAGATACAGAGCGCCTTACGTTATTCGGACAGTTATCGTGGAAGAAATTTCGTTGGGTACATTTTGAAATTTCACTGACACAGACGACACGCACGCGGAAGTTGGGAAATATTTATTGCGAACATGCGTATTCGATCGTTGCATATGGAATAGCGGAGTTTGTAAGTGTGTGTAACGTCAGTCGAAATTTTGTAACTAAAAGTGTTGTCAAGTATCATTTATTTGCAGTTTAAATCTAAATTGTTTTGTCTATGTAAGCAGAGAGATTGTGCATCAGAAAGAATGAATGATCATTGAAATATTTATAAAACTCGGAACTTTGATCCAATGATATGATGAATTTTAACAGATTGCCGAAAAACTAAAAAAATATATTACAGAAATGATCGCTCAATAATTGCAATAACAATTAACAAGTAACAATTATAAAACTGTTTAGAATGAGCAAAATATTTTCAAATCGTAGGGAGTCGAAATTCAATTAGTATTACTTTCAAGAAAGCCGCAAGTGTCGAATGTTATATTACGAATTTGATTATTTCATTTGCTATCACTTCAAGCATGTGATAAATGTTGAAAATGATCAGAATTAATTATCAAGGCTTATTTGATATAATGGACTGTTCAAATTCTTTTATCATCTTTGTGAAATGTACGCTTGCATGGAATATCTTGCAATTTTTATATAATTTTATATATTTTTAATTTTCTTTAGATTTGTTTCCAAACTTGATTAATATGATTATGTCCATCAGAGACTGCTATAATGTTTGAATATTTTCGTAAACAAGTACTAAACAAATAAATCTTAATATTTATGTATTAGTTGACTGAGATTTAGTTACATACGTAGCAGTTCCATCGAAATAGCAGCCGAAAGAAAACTGCCTGAGATATTGAAATAGAACTATCGTTGTTTGCTGACGCTGACCGTATACACGCGAGATTCTCAAATTCAAGCACACTCTATATCATGTGTTATCACGGAAGGTTACGTGAGTTAAAGAAATAAAAAAGTGATGAGCTGTTTTACACAAAGGCAATCCCTTTCTTTGTGCCTGTTCGTTGTTCCTCATAAAAATAAGTGGAAACGTATAATAGAAGATTTTATTGCTCCTCCCAAATTTAGTATGTTTTCTCATCTTCGCCTTCATATATACATTCTACATGTATCAAATGTATAAACACATTCACTGATGATTATAACGAGATAATTTTATTAATTCATTATATTTCATTTAAAGAAATAAAATTAATTTTCATGTCTCCATTTACAAAATGTCATAGATATTTGACTATGTGCCCCTTGATACCAAGAAGCTTCAACTTGGTGCAATTTTTCTTATCGCCAATAATAACTGAGATATATATATATATTTAGGTGTCCTCATTTAAACAGCAAAAGTAGAAATTTTATACAAAAGAAAAACGTTGAAAATTACATACTTTAAGCATTATTTAAATTGTAAAAACAAATTGTCACAATTATTAAAATACATACAATGATTTAATAGATGCAAGATGCATCTTAAAAATTAAAATTACGTGTTTAAAATTATTTAATTTATTTTTACTTCGTACTATAAAACTGTTTTCCATGTATTATGTATGTATATACATAATTACTTACATATCTTTATACACGCTAGCGGTCTAACATTCTATGTCTACAAGTAGTATGTGAAACACATAGAAATTGGATCATATCAATAGCAATTTCCTCGAATATGTATAAATTAATATACATGAAATATTATATTACTTAATTAATATAAAGCAGAAACGATGAAATAAAATTTCAACACATACTTATACACATTAATGCCAACGTTTTCTATATTCCAGAGCAAAACTCTAACTAGCTGCCGTACAAACCGTGCAACGCACCACAACTTTCCCCTCAATTTCACAATATTATCGACATCGTCCCTCGGTTCTCGTATCGCGCTCTTCTTCGTACGCACGAACACGAAGTTATAGGCATAAACGAAATTGCGGCGGAGAACGCGGAACAAGTAACGGCAAGCGTCATCAATAAATATCGAGTCGCGTAGTTTCTATCTTGGCGTTAAGTTGATCACTTCCGGTTAAAGATCGCAGCATGTCGCGGCACGACAACCATAAATCCTGTATACCGGAGGACGAACCGGGCATCTGGTTCCACGACCGTTTTTCACCAGGGACACGAAGCATCCCTCTCTCTCCCCCCCCCTCCTCCTCCCATTCGTCGTACGTATATATACACGCGCTCTTCGTGGACAGATTACCGTAGCACCAGCGGCAGTCACACGCGGCCCTCCCCGTGTGCCTCCCGAGGGAGTTTAATTTGCAGTAATGGGCGCATCCTCGCACGAGCGAAAGATTAAAAGCACCCACCCGCCGCAGCGCAGACCACCCCTATCGCCACCCCCTCGTCAGCCTCACCATCTTCTCGACTCGCCGACCAAATGGCTGTTCCAACCCCCGCGCCCGTCAGAAAGGAACCAGTTCAGATACCATTTAGCGCTTTCCACGCTTTATCCTCGCCGCTTTTCCCGCTTCTCCTTATCCCAACTGCGCGGCGCGGCGCGGACGCGAGCGAGCGAGCGAGAGAGAGAGATTCTCGTTGCTCTCCTGATTAAATGCGAAATTCCACTCAGTTCTTTCGCGTTCATCAGTTCGAGCTTCAACCCTCCCGCCTCATCTCTAGATCTCACCCCCTCCGTCGCGCTCTTTTCTTATTCTTCGACCTTCTCTCGCCTCGCCCTCCTCTCTCTCGCTCGCTCGCTCGCTCCGCGTTTCCATCTTCCTTCGATGCACGCCGCGTACGTTTCACGGTGTACGCTCACGGACGAGCACAACCCCTGTTTTCTCGTTTCTACTCGCTGGGGGATACTACTAGCGCGTGGCTACGTGGATATTGCCTGCCGTTACCGGGCGCGAAAGACGTTTACATCGCGCGGATATTTGTTTAACGCTAATTGGAAAATGCTTCGGCCGGCTCGCTCTCGCCTCGCGCACGACCCCGATATTCCAACCCCTTTTCTCGCGTCTCGAGTGTGGTAACTAGTTAACTGAAAGTGGTGCTCCGGCGCACGTTTTGTACGTAGGTACGCTTATTGCCCGCCGGTTTCTACTGTCCCGTCGATTTCCCTGTCTCTCTTCGATCTCTCGTCTCTCGCCCCCCATACCCAACGGCGAGGGAATCGAGTCACGTTTCTTCCTCGTTTCCTTGTCCCGGCTTGTTGTTGGTAATTAACGCTAAGCATTCTGATCGATTAAAGTTCGCTCGACGTTGCGCGCGATTAGTCGATGGCTAATGGCGATGATTGTTTCGTTGAAATGAAACGATTTTTCTTTCAAGTTTAGAACTATTGGATTTATTATTTGGAAATTTTATTTGCGAACAATGAACGAATACGTGTTCAATAGAGTCTTGCTGCAGTATGAATGGTAAATGATGAATAAACTGTAGGTCTTTACGCATTTCTTTTTATCAATTATGTGGAATGTCCTGTGTGAGATAAATTACGCATTTGTTTAAGATTTAAACATGCAAATGTGAAATAACTTTGAAATAATATTAAATTAAATTATCAATACTAATATTGAAGTATCCTGTTCACAGCTTTTTATATAATATTTAAAGTTTCGAAATAATCACTATTTCTTTTATGATGTACACAAAAATTGTTTAAGTTTGCGTAAACAACCACAGTCTAACAATGAATAATTAATTAAAACCAGACGATTAAGTATAAAATTTGTAGCAGAGAAATTAGAATGTAACGAACAGGAGAAAATTTATAATACAAGCTTCTATTTGTGTATTTTATTTTTTCTAAAAACGCATTGCTATTAATTTATGAAATATCTGTGAAAAATTATAAATTGGTTGTTTTAACCATTTTGGCAATTCTAGTATTAATCGTACAATCTTGGAAATATAAAGAAATACTTGGGATGGTACCTTTGATACGTTCCAACTGGAATATTCACAGATTATATTATATACAAGCAATAAATAAATATAAAAATAATATAATGACAAATAATAAATAAAATATAAAAATACATAATAATTAAAAGTAATATTAATATAAAATTAAATAATTAAAAATAATATTAAATAATATTAAATAATAAGAAATAATATTAATATAAAAATTTAAAAAAAAAATTGTATGTTATATACAAATGTAAATGTATATTTTACGTACCTATATAAAAAATTCTGTGCGACACCACCACCATTATATATGTATACAGTGCAATACGTTATACCGTCGCGACAGCATCATCGACGAAACTTGAATCGATTCGCATCGATGGTAATATTCTTGGTGAAAAAACTAGTACCATTGAAGTACAAGCTGGAGTCGATGGTTCTCTTCTTTCTGTCTTCTTCCTTCTTCTTCTTCTTTTTTCTCTCTCTCTCTGTCTCTCTCTATCGAGACACAACTCTCGTAACAGCAATGATTTGTAATCTACCCTTTCCAATCACGCCACCAAGAGCTCGCCTCGCAGAGATGTACCGTTGGAAAGTTGCTGTTCGTCAATGAGAAGATAGAAAAAGCAGAGAGAAAGCGTTTCTTTATGTAGTCGAGGTCTGTGTTTTCGCGGGGTTCAGTGATGCGGCTGCAAAATGGTGGCTTCGCTTCGTGCTTTTGACGTACGATGATTCATCGTTCCCGTGCCATTTGTCTCAATGCAGTCTCATTTCCCGACGTCTCGCGAGACGCCAATTCCAATTGCGAGCCGCATCCGAGGCTTCTGAGACGCGCAAAGGTGAGCCAACTGCGCGTACGCTTGCACTCCCTTGTGTTCGCGATTTTTCTTTGTCCCTCTGCTCCTCCTCTGTTAAAACAAATCGAAATTAAACTGTCTATCGGGAGTACGACGTTTAACGCGTTATTTGACGCCAGTTTCTCCTTTTCTTCCGTCCGTTGGAGTGGTGTTGTATTTTTGCACGTACGCAGACGACCATTAATCTGATTACTTTGCATTGCTGAAAAATTGGTCGGCCGTGTGAAAAGATATTTCAGACAATAACCATAGCATATTGCCATTGTGAAATGTAGTAATTAATCGCTTGATTAAACCATTTTCGACAAGTGGAACGCTTGTCAAGGATTAACGCAAAATTTGAATATTAAAACTCATGAAATTTAAAGAAGTTCGAGTTTCTAAATTATTGCCTGTCCCTTGAGACTTCTTTCGAAATATTTCAAAGTTATCGATTTAATAAGTGGGACAAGATCTCTATCTGAATTCGAACTCTTCAGTTGCACTTTTATATATCTTAAATTATATAAAGTTCAGCCTAGGCAATAAAATACTATTGAAGGTCACAGTCAAACTGCAAGACCATAATTTTTAGATATTGCATTTTCATTGAACTATTTATCGTTTAACTACAATGTTATTTCACTAGAGAAAAAGTAAAATCCCGTTTTTTAATATCGCGGACAAAATAAATTTTACAATTTAACTGCAACGTTATTTCACTAGCAAAATACAGTATAAAAATGTACAAGTAACCAAGCATAATTCAATAAAAATACCGTTGTTAGAAGCCCTCAAAAAAAAAAAAAAAACGAAAGACGAACAGCCTGTAAATTCGGCAGAGATTGAAGCGCACCAGAGAGGCTGCTTGCCTTTCATAATGTGCTAAATTACGTAGTCGGGCATAACGCGAGTTTAATTATTAATTTCACAACGATCCGTGAAAATCGAGCCTGAGATAGGAGGGCTGTAAATGCCGTAAATATTACAACGAGAAGGGGAGGATTTCACGGGGAACAATCGAGATTCAGTTCCTCCGTTGCTGCGTGGCTCACGTGTGCTTGTGGGGCGGACTTTACTGGAACAGAGCGAAATCTTCGTCTGCAGGACAAATTACAGCAGGGTATAGTAAAGTGTACTAACCAGAGTCTAAAGAGAATTATACACCGATGATACTGCAGTACATTTTACAGGGTCGTTATTGCGCGTTCTTTCCTCTACTTTTGTTGCTATCCTATTTGTGTATTTTCCAGTCACGGTGATAAACATAACGCGATACCCTGTTTTATGGAATTTGTTAATTCAAACACTGGTTCTGCGTATAAAACTATATAGCCTGCATTTCATTTTGCTTAAACGCGTTCACCTCGGTGATAACGCGTCTCCGTTATTTTTTTATTTTTTTATTTTTCCTCCCTGAGAATATTAAATGAATGGTTGGTTTGCACACGCTGAAAGGAAATTATTGTCGCGTTTGTAATGCAAAATCGCTTTGTGCCTGGACGAAATGAAGAAGAGTGACTTTATTGCGCCGGCATAAACAAACAGCGGATAATTCAATTAGCTTGCATCGGGCTTGAATTTATGATTTTTAAAAACATGGAAGGCTTTCAGAAGCCGAATTGCGCGTAATATTTGAACATGTAATGAATCATTTTAGTCTTATGTTTTTAATTTGTATTCCACTGTGAGATTACGAAAAGGAATAATTGCAATTGATCGAAACGTTTGTACTTGTTACGCGTTCGACGAATTTCGAATTTGCTTTGCAAAGAGTAATTAAATTTGACATTGATGTGTCATCTGGACAAATAACACTGTTGCTGATTGTTCAATTATGCGCGTGATTTTATTATAATTTCTTGTCATTCTTACTGTCTCGACCGCTCTTTGCGTTTCAAAATTTGCAAGGCTCGTAAACAGAGTGGATTAAATTTAACATATCGCTTAACTACGCGAGTGCAGTACAAAAATTAATATCGCAAACTAGGTACTTCGTGAAATTTCACACTATTGTCGCACGGACAATTTCCAACAACGTACTATCGAAGTACCTAATGACGACGACACGGACGAAATAAACGCGGAAGGAATCACCTTTTAACGACGGAGAGCGCGTTACAAAGGCACGTATAACCACCGCTGGTCACTGTCAATTTGTTTGCGCTTATTCTCCAACGGGGATGACGCTGGTCCAACGACGAATGCACACGAACAACGAACCCATTTAATCGAGTGATTTATTCAGGACATGATCATTAATAGAAGAACATTACTCTCGCGTCAGGAATCAATAGACGGTCGGCTGAAACACGCCTGTACAACAGGGTTAGTGGTTCGACGACGAAGCGAGAGAGAGAGAGAGAAAGGGAGAGAAATCGGTTGGTGAAAAAGGGAGAGGAAGCTGATTGAAGCGAAAAGAGGGAACGTGATGAAAACGAGAGGACGAACGTATAGTGAGAGTCAAAAGTGAATGGGCACAGAGTTCGTCTAATATTTCCTAGAAATCTTCTGTTACGTTAAGATCCGAAAATTGTAATTGGAGAGCTAATTGACTTGGAACGTTCTGCAGCAACCAATCTAAAAATTAATTATCCAGAATTACCAGAATTGTTAAAAGTCTTCGTCTAAGAATAAGTCAGATGAATTTTTATTCAAACATTTACTTTTTAATATGTTCGTTCGACATGTAGATATATTTCGAAACCTCTTTTATTTAAGACAACGAAAGCGTAAAATTTTTTGACTATACATACAGACAGTCGCTTAGGATGAAGTTCCATCGATGTCGTTTTTTGCTTTGTCGTTAAATGCTGGCCTGAATTTTAATATGAAACTGTTGAAAAGTGCATACATTGTCAGAGTACTATACATTATGTACTGTGAATTATTATGGATTTATCGCAGCAAATGCGAAAATGTACAAAACACGAATGTAAGATGTCTAAACTATAATACTCGTGATATCTAACAAGGCGAAACAAATCTATACTTCGCAGACAAATGCATAAATACAATTTCTTAATCACCTCGTACGAAAGCAGTGGCGCAATCTTTTAGTTCGCGTTGATCATTTTTGACTCTGTCAAACCATCGAAACGAGAACAGACGAAAGAAGGAGATCGGTACGCGTATCTCTGAAACGTAGTCACCCTTTACCACCTCCTCGTTTCATCCTTTATCTTTTGTATAGTAACTTCTTGCCTCCCCGCAGCGTGGATTCAGCCGCTGCCTGCCCTTGTCGCGGCGCCATGTCGCTCGAACGCTAAACGGCTCGACTAAATCATGGAAACAAAACCGAAACAAACCCGAAATAAATTGCACGGGTAATGCATTCAGGCTGCAAATGATTATTCCAGATCCGTCGGGTTCAGCCTGCCTGCGGTTTTCCGCAAACCGCCGTGCTTGCCGTTCCCCTGTTACACCCTTCACTCCACCCGCTAAACCAGCCACCCACCGTTCTCCACCACGCAGTCTCGCGTGTCCATTTCTACATACAGAACTGTCTCTCCGGCCCTCCTATTTGATCTCGTCACTCGAAACATAATTAGCTCTACGACAACCCGTTTGGGAATTTCGTGTTCGGAGGATAGACGTTTCTTTCCTCATTTTTTTTTTTTCTTTTTCTTCTGTCTTTCGTTTTCACGAATTTGTCGGTCGTTTGGCATTATCGCGTGTTTGGGAATGCTTGGCCGCCATTAAACAAGATTTGTGTTTATTACGCGATCAGGGACGATTGCTGTGCTTCAGAGACTAGGATTCAGGGTTTTTAGTATGCTGGCGATGAGATCTCTATGCTGGCATAGATTTCTGGTTTCTGTAGATTTTCATTTTCTTTGTTAAATAAAGTAGTGGATCACTGTGTTGGAAATTTTGAAATTTTTAAACGGTTGTATACAATAACTGTCGATTGTCTCATTTGTCTCGTTAACCATAGACTCGCACTACTGAAATCTGTACAATTAATCATACAGAGTTTCTTGGGATTGTGAAAGACAAGTCGAAAGAAGAAAGAATAATTTAGTTTTTCATTTACGATTTTATTTTTGGTAAAATTGAGCATTTAGTTACAGACTGAACGTAAAAATAAAAATTGATACGAGAGTACGTAGCAAATAAGCGAAAACTGTGGAATAAAATTTCGTTTTCCGTTCAATTTTTGCAATTACATTCCGATACAGAAATTCACACCTTCAAATTGACATTTATTTAACAAATTTTGAATATCTGGGAAACAATACCAAAAGGAGTATGATTTTTCAACATTGGAAAAGATAGAAAAATTTTCTTTGAAAAGACGATAAAGGATAAATTTGAATTTTTCAGTGATTGTACAGTTTATTGTAAGGAAAGTCAAAATGAGTTTAGATATGCGATTTATTAATTATCTTACAACAAACGTACAGAGTTAAAACCAGAACATGTACGAAAGAGAGCATTCCGTAACATTATTTCCAATGGAAAAGAGAGAATACTTTATATATCGCGAGATTTATGAATTTTCAATTTTCAAACAAAAACCAATTGATATTGATACTCAGTCTGAGTAATTTTACATTTTTAAAATTCAGCAATTACAAGTCATTTAAACAGTCATAAATTCACGAAGAAAGGAAATTCTCTCAACGAGAATGATTTGCTCGTATAGACCGGCAACGCGAAAGTTGAAAACACCCTGATCCCAGAATCAACAAGTCCAACGATAACTTCGAAACATCCTTTAAAATCCGCCGAAACTTAGACAATGAATCACGCATCCCCGCACGTCGTCGTGCAATATATAACATCCGCCATAATCACTAAAAAGCAAACTTTCGCGAAGTAATTTACCACGTGAAATTTCCCTTCAGGATGGGAAAGGGGGAGGAGGAGGAGGGAGTCTGGATCAAGGCTACGCTCTCGCGACGAGACGTCACCGGAGTAATACGACTTGTCAGCCTATATTGGCCTGTAACACATATTGTTACGACCGGCAGCGGATCTTAAGGCAGCGTTATACATCCGGGGAGACGCACACATACCGCAACGAGGAGCGACACGCGTGACAGCGCCGGTTCGGCGCAGCGACAAGATTAAGGAGCAGGGTATTTACCTCGACAAGGTGACAGGATCCCGGGACGGGAGTCGAAGTAACGGGATGGCTCTGCCCGAAGATTTATGATTGTTACGCTGCAGGCAGTGAATGGTGGAATGTAATAGTCGGACCGTTGCTTCCCTGGGGGCCCACAGGCGACACACGGTCCAGCGGGCCGAGGGTTAGTTTCGCAGCTTCGAAGGTCGCCGTAACACGGGTCTAATAGCTCGTTTGATCCGCTGCTGTTCCACGCAGCTGGCCTCGTCTCTCGCCGAGCTTCCGTCTTGTTTTATCTCTCCTTGCTCTCGTCGCCCGTATCGTTGCAACACCATTCCTCCTCTCCCCCCGCGCCGGTCATAAGAAACGTCGTTAAACGCCGCATCTTCTGTCCATGGCCAGAGCTCCGCGATTGTTGACGCGGTTTTCTTACTGGATTAATTTCACTGCTCCGCGTCCGGGAGATTGAACTTTGGATTGTCAGGTGTTCGAAGGTTTTGCTGTACGTGGATTTTCATTGAGTTTGATGGTTGACGAGATTTTATAATTGCTGTACACTTGCTGTTGAAAGTGGTACAGGTCAATAAAAGCGAACGCAGATGCTTCTTGATTGATTGTAAGATAATTTTGTTCGCTTTTAATTTATCTGTCTTGCATGCAGAGTAATTTGTTTTGTATATGAAATTGTTCTGCAAATAACAGAATATTTTTTACGTGACATATACATATTTCAGTGTACATACACGAGTATCAGAAAGTTATATAAATAAATATAGTATGTGTGTCATGTAAAATATTATAAAAATATTAACACAATGAATTAATGAAATTTAAACTATTATATAAAGAAGCGAATCTAAAAGTATAGAGAAAGGTGACAAGATATTTAGACACGTTGAATTATTTAATGTCGTTCATACTAGTAATTTTTCTATTAAATATATCTTTATAACTCGCACACGTTTTCAGACTAATCTAATATTTCAGTGTACATACACGAGTATTAGAAAGTTATATAAATAAATATATTATGTGTGTCATGTAAAATATTTTAAAAATATTAACACAATGAATTAATGAAATCTAAACTATTATATAAAGAAGCGAATCTAAAAGTATAGAGAAAGGTGACAATATATTTAGACACGTTGGATTATTTAATGTTGTTCATACTAATAATTTTCCTATTAAATATATCTTTATAACTCGCACACACGTTTTCAGACTAATCTAATATTTCAGTGTACATACACAAGTACCAGAAAGTTATATAAATAAATATACTATGTGTGTCATGTAAAATATTTTAAAAATATTAACACAATGAATTAATGAAATCTAAACTATTATATAAAGAAGCGAATCTGAAAGTATAGAGAAAAGTGACAAGATATTTAGACATGTTGGATTATTTAATGTTGTTCATACTAATATGAATTTTTCTATTAAATATATCTTTATTACTCACACATTTTCAGACTAATCTGAAGTCATGGCATTAATATCATGGTATCAATGAAATTTATTTGACGCCAATATATATATATGTTCTATAACAAGTACTTTAGTGAGTGCTCAAATACATTACTGAGCCACTTGTACTGTACGAAGATGTATGCAAAATAACTAATTGTCAAGAACTGAACCAAATAACAAATAACTATATCCCATTAATCTCTCTCTGTCCCATATAAAAAATTTCATCATTTCAAAATTCATTTCACCTCTCGACACAACCAGACATGTAAAAATCATACGCCAATACACAAACTCGAACGTCGTTCAACAAAGGCGATGAGCCGCAAACATAATCGATCGTTGGTAATTTCGCCGACGGGCAACGTCGTGCAGTGGCAGCAGAGACTGAAAGAAAGCAAACTTCGATGAAACCGCCGACGGGAGGGCGGCAAGGAAGGGGACAAAGAAACGAGAGGGAAACATCCCAGCAGGGGTGAGGGAAGCTTTTTTTTTTTTTCTTTATCCGAGGCAATTCATTCTTCCGAAACGGACAAATGTTGAAACGCAGTAACGCCTAATAATGTAAACTCCAGATAAATGAATGGGTGAAGGTAAGACCCTTGTCGTCCTCGGGGCGATGGCGGAGGGATCGACTCGCGGAGACTGGCTCGCGAGCCAACGACTCGCCAAAGTCAAGAAGGGAGAACCCGAAACGCGGAGAAAAAGAGAGAAAGAGAGAGAGAGGGGGACAGAGAGAGAGAGAGAGAGAGAGAGAGAGAGAGAAGCGTAGCACGGACAGCATGGTATGGGGAATAAGAGGATGGTCCTTAAAAGTTGGAGAAGAGCCGCTCTCTACTGGCGGCAGCTAGAGCGGGAGTTGTTATCTAATTTTACTCTCAACGCTTCTTCGATTTATTCGCCAACTTCTCGGCGCATTACAATATGCTGCTAACGGAGGCCGGATCGTCCTCCGCGTCCGTTCTGATCCCGCTTTCACCCTCTTCCCGTTTGCCTCCCTATCTCTCAGCCGCTGCTCGACTAAGAACCACCCCAGCCAACACCCGGCTATATATATTCTTCCACCCCCTTCGTTTGATTTTGCCAAACACTTTCTTGTTTCCTCTCGATGAGCTGATCAACTGTTTCTTTAACCTTTTTAGCGCTCTGATTTCGCCGCGATATTCACGAGGGTCGCGTTTTAAGGTAGTCGGGCTTTCAGTGTGGGATCATATTAGCATTATTTTAATAAATAAGAAAGAGAAGGATTGCAAAATTCCAATTTTGTAGATGTACATATATCGAGATGATTAATTATCCTTAATCAACTTCATGATGGTGACTATTTTTCAATTAATACAAGTGCAATATTCTCGAAATTGTAATGGTAGATACATAATGTTTCACGCAGAAATATTACAATTGTATTGTGTCAGAAATATAAGCAACTATTAATATGTTTGACTCTGACCGATTGTATCTAATCTGTTCTCGTTCGAGTTTCAATATAACGTTCGATGTAAATTAGATTTTTTTACGACATAGGATTAATGATTCATATAACTATCCATCATATAAAATCTTCAAGTTAAAATCATGTTTACATTACACTGCCATTTTAAAGAACTTTGAAATTTCACAAAAATTTCAATATAAACAATTCAATAAACTAATTTAATAACTTAAGCTGACCAAGAAAACAAAATTACTAAGACAGTAATAAATGGAACCTAAACTAATCAATTTTCTGTTTTCATTACATTATCGAAACTAATACTGATACTCTTTCCAAGAACAAGATATTTTCCAAGTAAGAATATAAAATAATATTAATGAAATACTAATAACAGATAATAATGATATTAGTAAATAGTAGTAAATAAAATTTTAGTCAAGCCATTTGCAATAATGATTCCGAATACTAGTTCTTATGCGTCTTCCATTTCCTTTATCTTACAACATCGGAACTGACGCAGATCTCTCGCAAAGAACAAGCATTTCACTTTTACGTTTCAAGCCTGTAACGTTTTATAAGCGATCTTCCTCCACTTGGTTTATCCGGAAACCACCGTGATGGAAGAAAGCCATTTTCATACCATTATCACATGCATTATTTACATCCACCCGTATCTACCGTGTGTTACCCTCGAAAATAGAAATAAAAGCGGTAATATAATTATGGCTGTGCCAGAGACAATTCTCTTTGTTTCTCCAAAACTTTGATTATTATCCAAAATTTTATTATTCGTCGTTTTCGCATTTGTTTCGCTCTCACCTTATTTCGCGACATTGAAAAAATATTTCGAAACAATCTGATAACGATCTTTTACTGAATGGATACGTGGAGATGAAAAAGAATAATTAACTTACAAACCAACACAATTGAATCGAAAACTATGGAAACAAATTTTATTTTAAATATCGTGAACGAGTAATATCAGAAATTTTCTTACATTTTAATTACTAATTCTATATTCCACAAATTATCTTCATATTTCAGATATTTATGCTAGAATTTCGATTTCTGTTTAAAATTCTACCATTCTTCTTTGCATCTATTTCAACCCATTACCTTATTTCGAGCCATTGAAGAAATATTTCGAAACAATCTGATAACGATCTTTCACTGAATGGATACGTGGAGATGAGAAAGAATAATAATTAACTTACAAACCAACACAATTGAATCAAAAACTATGGAAACAAATTTTATTTTAAATATCGTGAACGAGTAATATCAGAAATTTTCTTACATTTTAATTACTAATTCTATATTCCACAAATAAACTTCATATTTCAGATATTTATTCTAGAATTCCGATTTCTGTTTAAAATTCTACCATTCTTATTTGCATCTATTTCGACTTCTACGCAGATCTTCTTATTTCAGAGTTATTCGAGAAATTATTTCAAAAACATTTAATAACAATTTTTCTCCGAACTGAAGACCATAAGGTCTTCAATCAGCCATCTTTAATGATTCGCAAATAAATGAAAAGAACAGATACGGAAAGAGGATAATTCTAAATAATCAAAGAGAAAATAATGTTCATGATCAAAATTTCACAAAACTGTTTAATCACTCACTAATTCAATGTTACGATGTTTACGTGAAAGTTTCGATTTTTGTTCAAAATTCTAGCATTCGATCGGGACGCGACGGTCTAGCCGGAAGGTGAAGTAAGTTGCACAGAGTTTCACGTAGTTGATCGCTAGCGAAGTGACCTCGTTCGCGATCCGTGGCCGCATACCGAACGTAGCTTGGCAACATTCTTGAAAGCTGCTCGTTTAAGAGCATTTAACTGGACAGCGGCGGACAGAAACAACGGTGGGAAGATGCGGTGAACAATACGGAAAGAAATGTAGACCGATCGGGTTTTCAAAGAACCGGGGAAAAGTCCGGCTCACCGCACACAATCGGCCTTCACGTCGCGAAGGGGGAGGAAACAATTGTCCAGACTTATTCCCCGGGTGAACACGTCTTTTCGACTCCGCGCGCCGGCACAATCGCGCTTGTAAACTATTTTAATTACGGCTTTGTTACCATCCAGTTACCGTAGAAGTTCACCAGTTAACCGAACAATCTCGAGATTTTTTGCTCCTCCTCCGGAGGTCTGTCCGGAGAGTGAAACGAAACTTAAAGGGATCTCGAAGTGCGATGAGACAGAGAGGATTGCGGAGTGATTGGAGAAAAACGGCGAAAGATGGGCCAGAAGATTGGAACGAAACGGTGTTATTGTTATATGTATAATAATACGAGAATCGAAGGAATGTTGTGTTATTGTTTTAATATTCTAGTAATCTAGGAATAACATTTTTTTTTAATTTCAAACGTAATTTATTCATAAAGATTTTTTTACAATCGTAGATGAATTTAGATTGACTTTCGTTACAAGCGCATCAAGGATTAACGTTAGTATATTATAATGTATAATAGTACATTATAGTATATTATAGTATATTATATTATATTGTCTAATGTTTTTGAAAGAGAATATGAAGCTTTAGTTTAGTTAGCTACAGTAACAACTTTATAATATATATAAATAATGATAATGAAATGAGAATTAAATCAACAAACAGTTATCTATAATAATCTATGAAATGTTATTAATATTTTTTAATGTGCCAATACATTTCATCTTTGACAGAAAAGAACACGATTTGCAGAAATTTCATTACACGAAATATTAATTAACTCGACTTCATCTGTTATTTACCAAATATGAAGAATTTATCAATTACGTCCAAATTGTATTATTTAAAAATTTCTAATAGTAAAATTACAACGTAAAAACTTGTACTGTTATGTACCTTATATGTATATACTATGTTGCACAGAATAATGTTTGTCATACCTCACTATTCAGTAAAATTCAGTTTAGTTGTTTCCATGAAAGCAAATTATTTCTACATTCAGGTTTCTCGATGATCTCAAAATAGCAAGTTTTTTACACTATGTTGAAATTGCACGATAACAGAAAACTCATAAACTAGTATAATATCTTTTACTGTATTAAATTCCTGACGCACTGTATCTTCACATTGTCAATTTTCATTTTAATATTTTCACACGTGTTCACGTTCTTTCACATACTCTTCATAAAAACGTTCATTTGCTCTTCGTTCAAAACATTCGTAAAGAGCATTTATAAAACACATATTACAAAATTTACGTTATACGTCCTTATTACAGGCAAACGTTCAAATCACAAAAAAAATTCAATCAAAGTTCCCACGTGCACGTCGAATTCATAAAGCAAGCGAGTTTCTCTCATCGAGACACACGCGTCCAACGTGTTCGAGAAAGTTATATTCTTCCCTAAATATTTCCCAAAGATAAGTGATAATGACGATCCGTCGACGATTGTCGAACAAAGTAGCCCGGTCCAGTCCGTCAAATCGACGCTTAATCTACCACGAGCATACTTTGCGTTCCGTTTGAAAACCTCGGCCATGCGGAATTTCGAAAATCCACGCGATTTCACAGCGGAATTTCGAAATTGTTGCAAACTGGTCGGCTCGGTTCGTGGGAGAGGGGGAGCAAAAAAAAAAAAAAAGAAAAAAAAAAGAAGCGGCTATTAATACGAATCTAAAAGTACCCAGCGGACGCGTAAATTTATCGGTGCGACGGTTCGATCAGCAGGAGCGGACGAGGTGGGAAAGGGGGTGGAAGATGGAAGAGGAGGGAGGCAGGGTAACCGTTTGAAATTTTCGGGAAAATTACAACCGAAATTCTTCCACACTCCACGGTTACACGCGTAACGTTCATCGAGTTCACTCCAGCGTGGAGGGCTGTTACACTTGATCAAAGCCGGCGTGTACAGTTACGTACATTCGATCCTTTCCTCGTCTCGCTCCCTCGGTTCAACCCTTCCCCTCCCCCTGGTCGGTGCCTCTGTCATCGTATGGGCGCGCTTCAGCCGCGCTATTTGCATATTACCGGCGTGCGGCGTGCCGGCAACAGGCCATCGAAATACCATTCGCCTCTCTCTTTCCTCCTCTCTTTGCCCTTTACGCCGCTGTTACCCCTTCCGGCTTCCTATCGCCGGTCCGACAAGGGAGAGAACCCGTACATTCCCCCGTATTCTCTCTGACAAAAATTTCAATACGACGCGCGCGATACCTCGAGCACTCGGCTCTTCGCCGATTCGGCACCACGAGATCGCGTAATCGCCGAATTTTTAGAGTTAAAACACGCGGAATAACTATTTTTGCTTATAACTCGCCGATACAGTGTGCATTATGTGTAACTGACATACATATATGTCGTTGATTTTTCATTGCTTTGTTTCTTTCAATTGCGAAAACTTCTGTTGATATACGTGATGATTGATGTTAGAAGGTTTAGTTTTTAAATAACTGTTGGCTTGTTGCGAGTAACAGGATTCAAAAATATTATTGTAACAGTAAGGATTGTATTTATATTAATATTAATATTAATATTGACAGTAATTATAGTCTCTGGATTGTATTTATATTAATATTAATATTAATATTAACAGTAATTATAGTCTTTGGATTGTATTTATATTAATATTAATATTAATATTAACAGTAATTATAGTCTCTGGATTGTATTAATATTAATATTAATATTAACAGTAATTATAGTCTCTGGATTGTATTTATATTAATATTAATATTAATATTAACAGTAATTATAGTCTTTGGATTGTATTTATATCAATATTAATATTAATATTAACAGTAATTATAGTCTCTGGATTGTATTTATATCAATATTAATATTAATATTAACAGTAATTATAGTCTCTGGATTGTATTTATATTAATATTAACAGTAATTATAGTCTCTGGATTGTATTTATATTATTATTAATATTAATATTAACAGTAATTATAGTCTCTTGTTAGAAAGTTTAAGTTGGATCGAGAAAGGTGTAATGAATTTCTCCATTTGTATGTTTGTCAATAAATATTATATATGTAATTTATACAATATTAAATACAATATATATTTATAATACATTTACATTGTATATATTACATATTGTATATATATTTTATATATTACAAATCTTTTATCAAAATGTGTACGTGAATAGATTGATATCGTATTTAAATATCTTGAGCCAGGTATGAAATTAAAACCAATGGAAAGATATATATCGCGGAATATTTATCTTATCCATTTCATTTTGTTCGCTATTTTAATCATAAACTTCATATGTTTGCAATCTACGTTTTTGAAGAGAACGAAATTTTTGGAACGTTAGACAGAAAACTGTTAGAAAAAGTACGTTCGCCTTCATCACTGGAAGAACATAATGAGTATCTATATTTCTAAAGAGAATTCTTTAAAAAAATCGAGTTTAAAGGAATAAGCATCGCATAAGAACTATATTCTTCTTATTAATATGAAGATATTAATCTAACATTCGTAATCAATATTAATCTTAAAAATTAATATTCATTCTGAACTAAGCAATAGATTTTCTTGAAAAGCTCAATCCCAATGCAATAGTCATTTAATAAAATTATCTGTCTAATTAAAATTAGTACGTTTAAAGTACATTTTAAATAACTGATCAATCCTAACTGAACTAATTTCACTTTGATTCTAATCTATTAATGCGAGCTACATATATGTCAACTTTTTAATAAATTTCATAAATACCGGTTTCAAATAATTAATTAACTAACCGATGTACTAAGTCCATGTTCACTGACTCTTTAATAAATATCGTAAACACACAATAATTACAACTGTTAATCCCACTAAGTTTACTCTAACGCAAATCTGTTAACATTAACACGAACCAGATATTTATCAACACTCTCGATAAATTGTATTCATAAAATCCAATTGAAATTTTCAATTTCAACTCACCGTCGGATAATCACTCGGGCCGAACAATTCTCGAGCGAACGCCGGCAACAAATAGAATTTATCACGCAACGTCGCAAGCGTTTCCCGAAACACTTCGCGATCGCCAAAGCCGGAACCGGCAATTCGTCTGTCGCAAACTAGTTACCGTAGCCCTTTATCGATACGAAACTTTCACCGTTCCCCATAATCACGTATCGGCCAAGTTGATCCCTCTTCCCACTATCACGCGGCCACTCCGCCCACTCCTTTCGTTCCCTTTCTTTTCCCCCTGTTTTCCACAGCGGAATCCCGGAACGAAACTCGTGCTCGTTTGTGACGAGCCCTGTCCCGACCCGTTGCCATCCACGCCCGTTGGTTCGCTGCCCCGTACGACGCCCGGGGATAGGACGAAGTTTTCCAAGTTAAAAATTGTTTAAATTGTCGGTTAACAGTTAGCCGCCGGGGCTAATGAAACGTGGAGGCCCGGCTAGCCGAGCCCTGGCTACAACCCACCTACAACAGCCAGCCTCCTTTCACGACGTACACCAACCCTTTGACCTCGTCAGCCGGCTACACGAACACGAGAACCCGCGCCGACAACTTCGCAATCACTTCCCGTCGGTGGACGTGCCGTGAGGATCGCGTTCGTCCTCGCCTCTCCTCGACGTTCCCATCGGTTTTTCATCCGTGCAAACCGGCGAAAAACGGTACGAATCGTGCTTTTGACAAGACCGGCATTCGCCCGTTACGTGACTGCTCGCGCCATGTCGCCGCGCACAGGGTTAATTAATGTATATTAAATTGAGAAAGTTGGACGTTTGATCGTCGAAAGCTGTAGATATTAATGTTCGACGCGAGTTCGGTAATATTCTTTTTCACCCTCCCTTCCTCCTCTTTTTTTTTTTTTAAATTACGGTTTTTCAGAGGTAGGGAAATGTTTCGGAAGTTTTCTAATTTTATTTCCGATTTTGCTGACGACGGGATTTCGATTAATCCACGATTGTTGAAAATCCCGTTTCCGATCGTCGAGCACTCTGCGATAGTAATTGCCGATTAATGAGTTCGTCACAGAAGAAGGAGATAATTGTGCAAAATAATTGTTAAGATAATATCTAAGTGATGTATTTCTATTGTTCTCGTATGTTTCTGTGTAGGTATCCGTAGAAAAATATTTACATTTTTTATTTCATAGAAATACTTATATCTCTTTGTATCTATTGGCTGCATTGTATCGAAGTTTTTAGGAATTTGTGCTTTGGTTATTGAAAATAGGAATAATATTTCTAACTTTTGAATGCGTTTTAGACGATTCTTTATTTACCAGTTATAGTCACATACAAAAAAGAACCTTATAATTATACAAAATTATATAATATTATATATTATATAATAATATTTATATACAATACCTTATAATTATACAGTATTATATAATAATATTTATATATAATACCTTATAATTATACAAAATTATATAATATTACATATTTTATATAATATTTGTATAATATTATGTAATATTATACAAATTGCATTTCGAACCATTAATTCAATAATCATTGCTTTATTATTATGCGAGTTACATATAAAATAATATTTTAAAAAGTACCTGTAAAATAATCGTCACATAGTTATAAAATACAACTGATGATATCACATAGTTATAAAATGCCTCCGTTCGAAATAGTTGAAAATTGTTAAACAACCGATCCTTCGTAATTAAAAGAAAAATCGTTCAGCTCGCCCGCTACGTGAAAAAGTTCAACTTCTCGGAGACAAACGACAGAGCCTCGAGGCTGAAACTTATGAAACTTATAATCAACGAACTCGCGGGAACTTTTTAATTTATCTTGGTGCACGAATTACGATGACACATCCTGTTCTTAGTTTCTATCATGTCGCTGTTTTCTAGATGGACGTGATACGTGCAGAAAAGTATTGAAACTAAGTACTTATATTTATTTTGGTAAAAGTAAACTGGAAAAATTCAATACAATTCTTTATACGATAAAGTCTGTAAAGTCCTAATGTAATTTAGAAATTTTATTGTCTACGATAAATGTTAAAATTAAATTGTCAAATATAAATTTTTCTCAGACTTTCAAGCGAGAGTTGACTTTATTTTTCAGCTTTGCATTCTTTTGACAGAGATAATAAATTCATAATAAAATTAATCGAAAATTGAAACGTTAATTAACTTAACCCATTAAAGACAATTTATCACGATATTTCAAATATTTCAATTTCTCGAAACGCTTTAAATTATAATATTTAAGGCACAACGATAATGTGAAAAACGCAAGAGGCAATATGAACTTAGAAAATTAATTATATTACATTAAATTAATTAATAACTGCGAATTTCTATACATTTATAAAATGCTTTCCATAACATTTACTGGATAGAAACAATTTTCTATTATTCACAATTCTATTTTTTTACCATTCTCAAAAATATGAATTTCCGCAAAAAAGAATCTGTAGTCTGTTAATTATTGTAACGTGGATCGAGTTGTTCGTAAATTCGAAGAGATTAGAAATTCTTATTGTCGCGCGACGCAATAATAGTATACGCCAGAGAAGAAGAATCTAGACATTTGTACGCATAAGAACACGCACGTGATACGTAGGAATGAACTACTTTTGGAAATCGAGTCACGAATATCGCGTTGAAACAACTGGAGCGTCTCCGGGTATCCTGGAATCCAGGATTCGCGGATAATCCTACCGCGCTTCGATCTTGGCGCGATGTTAAACGACGCTGCAGAGAAAGAAAGTAATAGTCGGAGTCGAACGATTGAGACAAAGTACTGGGACGAACAGGAGCGATGTAAGTCATGGAGAAGTTGTTTCACATACTCAATCAGCTAAAGGGCACTGTCAAAAATACGAGGATCGATGGAATTTTGTAAACCGTAGATCTTACTCGAACAACTTGAAATTATAACCCAATTTAACATGAGACCAAATGTGTAATATTTCTGGCCAGGTGAGAAATGTAATTAACTCGATTTTCCAAAACTTTAATGTATGCTATTATCATATGATATAGTATTATTAATTAGTATAATTAATAAGTGTTATTTAATATTATAAATAAGTTCGTAAAACTGACATTCTTGACATAAATTTATTATTTGGACATTATATATTTTTAAGATAAAACGACTATTTCAAAGTGATGTAAATTCATTATTAATAAATTATTATTAATTTATATATATATATATATATATATATATATATATATATATACACGAAAATTAAAGCATGTTTATATTTGTATAAGAAATGATTAACCATCTGTTTACAAAATACTAGAATACTATCGATTTGCAAATTATTGACTTATACTACTAAAATTTCGTTGAACTTCAAAAAACTGATTTCAATTTTTATGGCACTCTTTAGAGATATTGAGAAATAATTACAAGAAATGATGAACTATCTGTTGTGTACAGTAAGTTGGACCATTTCATGCAACAATATTATTGATTTATACTACTGAAATTTTCTTCAACGCTCAATTGGAATTATCAAATACTTCAAACAGATGACATTTATTTTTCGATTCTTTGGAAATATTGAGAGATAAGAAACGTTACTTTGTAATGTCGTTAATAATCTTGTCTAATAGATAAATGAATAAATTCATAGTGATACACTTATAATTACACAGCAGAAAGAAATAAATTTCTTCTTTAAATTTGTTTAATATATTAGAAATTAATATTTTAGAAACATAAATTACGCAACCTACGAAATTTTTAATGTACATGAAATGTGCCTAAAACGTGAAACATATACTTTGAATAAAAATTGTTCCATCGCAAAATTGATATTGTTACAACTGTCGTGATATAAATGATTATTGTGGAAGCAATAAAACTGTGAAAAAAATTGCAGCAATTACAACATTTTCTGAAAACAAAAGGAGACGCAAGATCAATCATGTTCAACATTAAATCACAGTAAAATACAGATTCAGTACCATTCTGTTATCATTGTTTGACGTGCATCTACCAAATAACAGTATTGGTAATCGATATTCATTTAGCGAAATTTAAACGTTAATTATTGCAATCAATAAAACTTATTTCGGTCGTCAATTTCACGTAATCCTATATCGTACATTCGACTGCAATGATAATTAAACATTTAGTCCTTCGTTTATCATTTTGTTTATATCGTATTTCCTGTTTTGCGTAAAATACACTGGTATATTTTACACAGAATTGAAATAACGACGAAAGAAAAGCGAGAAACAAGAAATTAAAATACAGGGAAATTTATTATTACATCTCTTTCGTAATTTTTTTTTTTTTTTTTTTTTAAATGAACGTCATTACGCTGCATGAAATATAAAATATATTATTATTTGCTTCGTAACGCTTTTATAAGTTTTCTTAAAACAAATATCACTACGCTATACCGAAATTGAAATATATTATTACTACTTTAATAAGTAGGCTGCAGAATTTCATGTATTTATGCAAAATTTGATAATGCAAAAGTACAAAGAATATTATACAGTAAATGAAACTACAATAAAATATAATTGTTTTTAACAAATAATTGTAATAATTTTTAACAAAAAAAGAAGATAGAATTGATACTTAAGCTTACATAAAAATCCACAGTCCGTTGATAACTCTTTGGTATCAAATATTCTTTTCTCGTGAAACGAATATCAAGCAAATAACGATGTCGTGCGTAAGCCGGTATAATCCCGTTCAATTATTAAACGTAATAAAATTACAGTCTCTGAAGTTTAATGCGCAGCACATGTTCAGCTTTCACCCTAACTTATAATTCACGCTAGAACCCCGGAGTTTTTAACCTTTTCTTCGCATTCTATAATGAGCGAGGGAGAGCAGGGAGCGTATCATAAAACATGACCCTACAATTAACCGATTCTTTGATTACCCATTCCATTTTTCGAGTTGAAACGCCCTGTTTTCAGCCGGAAGTTAATTTACTCTTCGTTAACATTATCGATCTCTCCCTTTCTTTTTTTAATGCATCTCGTAACAAATGTTCGTTTTCAAAGTGGTTACTTTTGATTTTCTACTTGTGCATTTGAATTATTGAAATACCGTTTCTGCAATGTCTTATGTTACTTATTATTTCATTTGTGATACACTATTACTTTGCAATTCATTTTCCAATTTATTATTAGTATATAACTGATTGTAATTATACAGTATATATATATATATATATATATATATATATATATATATATATATATATAGTATATATATA
>NW_025110803.1:81496-103593 GCF_011392965.1 Frieseomelitta varia | reverse complement strand
TATATATATATATATATGTATATATATATATATATATATATATATATATATATATATATATATATATATATATATATATATTATTTATCATACACGCAGTACTCACGCATCGATGTGATTATACACCATTCTCTCTCGTCAGTTAAAAAACGTATCTCGTATCGCGGCTCCAGTGCTGTCTCTCTGTCGCTCGCCTTCTTGTTTCTCATTTCCCTTCCTTTCTACTTGTTACCTCTTCACGCAACGTGAGCATCCATTCTCGCGAGATTCACAAAATAGTTTGCACCGGTGTACAACGAACCGTAATCCGTAATAAAAACTTAACCGTCGCGGTTAAATAGTAATCAGAATAATGATAATAATAATAGTGTCACGTTCGCGGTCGATCGGTATACCCTTCTTCCACGCGGCTCTTTTCAAGCTTCTCCTCTGATTCTTCTTTCTTCCGTTTTTATTTTTTATTTTTTTTTTTTCTGTTCTTTCGTGTACTCCCTTTTCATGTGATGTCAGAATTCTTTCCCTTCCAAGTTACTTTCTCGTCGTTCTCGATCGACCCGCGATATCCTCCCTCGCGAGGTCACACTTATAACAGATACATATGTGCTCGCATGTTATCGCTTGTATTAACAGGATTTCTCTCACGGAAAATGGCAGTTGAGTGTGTTAGTTCGAGTTGCTGGTTGCACATGCACCCACCCCAGGACCATCGGATTCTACTATCGAATTTCGCGACCTGTTCTCGTCGCCTGGTAGCCGGTCGTACCGTGTTGTCCTTCTCTCCGTAGCTTCTCTTCTACACCTTCGACTCGCCTCGTCCCATTCGATTACAATACGTAATATATACAATGTACAAACACGACCGATACCACGAAGATACGGCAAACTACGCCGTAGAAGATCGTTCCGTCGTTCGTTCCGTCGAGCGCGAGAAACGAACGAGCGTGTGACCGAGAGATCTTCGTCGATCGGCCGTGACACGGCCCCATCTGTGACATCGGCCTCCGCCTCAGCTCCGTTCCCGCGAGAAAAGAACGCGTTCGGCTGGGGAAAATAAAAAGGACTCGACGCGTCCGCGGATACTCGAAAAATCACGCGTCTGGCAGTACGATGGATTCGAGGAACTTGGAAACACGGTCAACGAGCGAATCCTCGTCGAGCCTCGATACGCTCGAACGTTCGAATTCCCCATCGAGAGCGTCTCGCGAGCGCGGAGCTCGAGGACAACCGAGGGTGGCGCCGAGAAATCGAGCGTCGCGGAGATTCGACTAACGGCAAACGCGTTGCTCGGGATTCATTGGACTCATTGGTGGATCTTTGTTTTTTTGGATGTTTGTCAGACTTTGCCGGCCGATCGAACCGTATTCCGAAACGATCGACCAGCCGGTTCGGGACAGGAGCTTTCGTGCTTTGTTTGGTTTCTTGTTCTCGTTCGTTTTCTTTTCATTCTTTCCTTTTTTTTTTTCTCTCTCTTTTCTTTCCTTTACGTGATGTACTCGGGTTTGTAGTCGCCGGGACGACCGCTCCAGACGCGCGGCGAAGCTGGAGTCCACGGCACCGCGATGTCGAGCATCGTGATGCTCGGCCTGCGCACGAACGGCGAGAACCTCGATTTCTTCGGGCTCTTGGGCGGCGATTCCGCGAATGTGACGCTTCTTCGTGGCGGTCTTCTGGGCGGCGGCGGCGGCGGCGGAGGCAGGGCCGCCATCAGCGGCGGCGGTGGAGGCGTGGGCAGGGAGATGGCGGGCGACTCGCCTGGGCTCTCGTCCAGGTAGTTTACACCTGGGTATGCGTATTGCTGTGTACCTGGTCGCCCTCGGTATTGCCAATCGCGTTTGCCGGAGCGTAGTACTGGAAATCCAATGGTTCGCGCGTTAGATTCGACGCTGTTTTTCGACGCGTGAAAAATTGCAAAGGGGTGGCGTGGTGGTCTCGTGGTTTTCGTGTCGTGTGGACGGTGCTCTTCGTGATGAGAGTGAACTACATACCGACGTGTTGGCACGCTGCTTATGGGTTAGGTTTGTGAGTTGATTTGGATCGATTCAGGTCGAGAACTACGAAATGATTGATTTCGAAATGAGTGTTCCTACTTGCTGAAATTTGTCGAAGATGTGAATTATCTACTGGGATTAGGTTACGTATTTAAGAGGAGTTGTGTGACAATCTGTCTTAACTTTTTTTTGGGGGGGGGGGGGTTTGAATGGAGAGTGATAGATTTAAATAATTTTTTAAATTCGAAACATTTACTAAAATGGCAGTAAAGATTGTACTACGTGTCTAAAAAGGATCATTTGGTAACTTGACATTTTATCTGTTTTATGAACAGGATTTTTAATAATTTATATCTTTCATGTGCTGTGAATGTTCGATTATTGAAAATTGTAAACTAGGTTTAAATTCGAAAGTTTCGAGCTGCGGGAGATTCTGATCTTCCGTTCATTTCGTTTCAAAAATGAAATTTTATATAACGGATGGTGTACTCGAATGTTGGCATCTGAAATACTGTTTGTTAAAAGAACAATTACAACGCTCGTCATCTCAGATTTCATTCTACGTACCCTTCTTTAAAGCGATAATATCAAACTCACATTGGACCTCGTTTCTAAATCAAAACCATTGAATTTGCTTCGTTTCGATTATCTTTTCGCAAGCGTATTATTGAATATTTATTTCTTTACAGAAATAAAAAATAGGAAAATTGTTTACTGTTAACATTATACACGAATCGTTCTTTAAATTTTCAACACTCGAATGAATTGATGTTTGCAGTTCTTGTATTGCTGTATAGATAAAGAATACGATTAAATTATATAAATGTTTGATACTTAGGTACTAAAAAAAATTGTATCTCCTCTCTGAAACAAGTTAGCAAGATTTAGAAAGATATTTGATACACATCTTTCTCGAATTACTCCATTCCAACAATGGAATCATTTTACCTGTTGAAAACCTCTCAAAAATTTTCCACAATGATCACCTGTACACATTTGTCACGCACTTCGTTATTTTTTTTTCTCTGTGTTATAATTGAACGCGTCTCGCCTCCGTGTAAAACGTCTACAATGTGCAGATAATTACCATCCAGGCTTGCGTGTATTACTTATTAAAGGGTGGTGGAAAGTAATCGTGCCGTGAATCGTGATGTTACAAACGGCGTTCTGTTCGTAAAAAAAAGCAAAAAAAAGAGAGAGAAAGAGAGAGAGAGAGAGAGAGAGAAAGGAAAAAAATATGTTTCGCGAACGGTGCATAAAATTTTCCTCGGTCGTCGTTCTACCGTCCTGCCTTTTGTGAAACGCACTTGCTCCGGAAGAGTAGAGAAGCAAAGAAAGAGAAGGAATTCTATCGGCGGTCTGGCGCGAGAGAAACGACACGATGGAAGCGAGTCGTCGTTCGACGCATAGTTTCGTTCAAAGGTCTGTTTACACTGTTACTGAAAATCCCATTTGCCCGCGTTTAAAGCTCTTTGGAAACGAAAAAAAAAAGAGAAAAAAATGGAACCGCGCTTGACACATATCGTTTGGAAAAAAAAAAAAAAAAAGAAAAATCTCCCGAAAAGCCAAAAATTCTTCGGATGTAGGTTTGTGGAACGATATAACGTTCCTGGGCTTTGTTCAACGCAGTTAGTTGTCTCGAATTCGTGAAAATTCGACGCAACGCGCGTAGTGTGTCGATCGTTCGAAAGATCGTGTGATTTGATACTAATGATTTGATCGTGAACGACGATGTTGACAGTTTTAGAACATCTGTCATTAAACTGAACCCTTAAATGGTATCGTTGGGCATCGGGAGCCATGATAATTTAAATTTTACATCACTTAACCCTTTGCAACCAGAGTTTCGTTTACCTGTTGAAGAGAAAGGCGATCAATTAATTGTAGTTATTTGTTCCAATTTAACAAAATCTGTTACAAATGAATTATTATTATGGTATTTTTGCAACCGTATGTTGAAAATGTGCACGTGTAACTCACAACACGAGGTTACAGAGGGTCAGCTTTGGAATTTTATTCCTAATCTCTGCCGGAAAGACTGCAAAATGCAAAGTGAAATTAATTGTTCAAAATTTCATTAATAAATAAATTACTACAGGCGTGTAACGATCTATTATTCGGTAACCGCAAGTAAATCAATATTTCAATGTTATTATACTGTAGCGTAATATCATTATATCAATATATTCGATAAATCAATTTATTTCAATAAATTTTCACGGGCATACATAATACAACGATACCACGTGAAGGTTAATATACAGGTTAATATACTGTTCTACACGAGTAGCAGTGTAAACGCAGTCCAGTGTGCAAGCAAAGCCGCATGCGATTCGACAAAGGCACGATCTCATTCGCACGATTCTCTAAAAACAAAAAAAAAAAAAAAAACAAAAAAAAACAAAAAAAAAAAGAAATCAGAAAGCAATATATGCAATATCTTATACATATAATCAAATCTGCAATGTACTACTGATAAAATGAAGATTCTTAAAAGAGCATAAATCCTAAAATTAAACGCGACGCTGTGCATCACAAACAAATGCAAACAAAAAAAAAAAAAGTTCTTTACTCAGTTTTTAAGACTGACACTTACGCGTAAATCGAATACGAGCGATCTTCTCTTCACTCAACGCTTATTGTGATATTTCACACAATTTTTCTATTTCGAATTTTACTTTTCCTTCTTCAGAATAAAATGTATATCGTGCATATGTTATATACTGTGCAGGTGCACATTAAACACCGTAAATCGTGGTCAGTTAATCTGTTCCAAAAAAAAAAACTACTGTCTGTCTCTTGCGTCGACAATTTTAAAATGAAAATTCGCAATGAAACGACGCAAACTTTCAAGAAAAAATTTCGTCGATCGTCCAACTCGGATCGAACTTGCAAGAGAATCTGAGACCCTGCATCAAGGCACCGTCACTTCCGGTTACATTGCTCGACGTAGCTCCGATGCGTCCCTCCCCCGTCTCTCGACAATGTTCCCATTTTTCCAAGGTACACAATGATACGTGTTTAAAATATACAAATATTTATATATACATATACATATACACGTCTATTTGTATACATACTGTACATAGTATACGATGTGTATACAAATATATACGCATATACGTACATATAAGTGCGTGCAGAGAACGCATTACCGTACGCTAGTAGTACAAGTATGAAAAAGGTCAGCCATGCGTACATCAGCCTGTATATCATTCGTTTTTTCCTTCATTTTCTTCTTTTATATTATTCGATCTCTCTCTACGTTGTACTAAGATTTGGTTATTTGAAGAGTATATTACTAACTAAGTTTCGCTTTGTGGCACTGGGCTATTTTCCCAATTTTCTTATACCTTTCGTTTTTTTTTTTTTTTCTTTTCCTTTTATCTTTTTCTTACGTCTCTTAATCGGAATGCGCAGATTCATTCACTTTGAGCACGAACGAAACGCGTGTACCTCTTCCTATTCTCTTTTCAATTTAACTACGTTTCGTTTAGAAGACTTGATTGAAGAAGAAGAGGAATTCGCGTTCCCCAAACTTCGTCTCTCCCTGTTTCTCTCTCTCTCTCTCTCCTTCTCTCGTTTACTCTAGTTGACGCACTTTAAGTACTAACGGAGTGCATGGATTTTTTAATTCTTTTTTTTTTTTTTTTTAATTATTTTTTCTTTTTTCTTTCCTTTCGGATGAACGATGGACGCTAGTCCTCAACTACTGTCGTTTGAATTTCCGTTATTTATTTTTGGGATTCATATTATTTCATCTATTTTCATCGTTTTGGTCTCGCGTCGGGGATAATTCTACTTCGACTACTTAGCGATCTAATTACACTTACAATATAGCGTAGATTAATGGGGGGGGGGGGGGTAGCTTAAATGTTTATACCTCGTTTTGTAAATAGGCTTCGTGATATAATGACGATAAATATGCTTTGGACGAACGATAGTAGTTGAGGTTCGATTCTTCTGGTGCTGTGGATCTGTCTGTACGACCGGAATCTATCTCTGGTTTTGGCATTTGGTTCTCTCTCTCCTTTTCGTGGAGATGAAAAATTTGGAAGGGGTTGAGATTTATATATTTACAAAGACCTAAAATACGAAAATCTCTTTTTAATTGCTCTAATTTGAAAAATTCGACGCACTTCCGAGTGACAATCTGTGATTCGTATAAAATACATGCATATCAAATTTCATTGTTCCGGAGTATTCGAAACTTTCTTTTTTTTTTCTTTTTGTTTTATTGACGACTTTGTCTTAATTAGTAATTGAGACGAGTGTTGCATCATCTGATTTTGTACTTTGAATCTTTCTTTCAAATGCTTGCGCTTCATGAACAAACACGAGAAAGCGAAAACATTCTTACATTATGTATAAATGAAAATTCTATAAAATCTCACGTTCAGTGGTTTTTGCGTGTGCTTGACAAACCCACAGAGTAAAAATCACAGCACCAAAAAATGGTTCAATTATCAAACGACATATCTAAACGTCCAGTCCTACTGAACTTCCCGTTACGATTTCTCTTTCGCTTCTCGATTCTGTCGCTCTGCCACGTTAATTATCGCTCTATCTTACATGGATTACGTGTTAAACTCTTAATCGTACGCCTCGTATAGCTTACCTACATATATACAGTCGCGGTTTCGGAAGAAGAACAGTCAATTGTAAAGTTTCGATCACGCAATTCAATCACTAAGGTCATCCTTTTGCCAAGTTTTTCAGAAGAAACTTCAAGGATCAGCTCTATTCGTGAAATTATTTTTTAACCTGTCTGATGAACAGACAGTGGTAATTTCATAGTAATTCGCTAGCTTGTCACTTCTAATATATTTAATTTAACGAATCTAAGCGTTGAATCTGACAGTTATATGAAACATGCTTATTAAAATCAATATGTATATGTGTGTATATATATATATATATACACACACACCACAGAATTATAAATTGAAAAACCTCAACGATTGTATCTATTAACTCTTAAGCGGTCTACTTGATTAATTTTAATTTTAGACTAATAGTTATATCATATGTTATGATATAATTATATACGTTGTTTGCATTATATTATATGCTGATGCAATTGTTTAAAAATTTTTATAATGTCCCTCTTATCTTATTATGTTCTCAATGTTGCAATGTTTCCTGCATCGTACCAATTCAGTGTAAATTAAATATAATTAAAATTGATAGTTCGCTTAAGAGTTATAATAACTCTGAAATGCACATGACAATTCAAATTCAATGCTCAGAAGTTCCTTCGAATTTCAACATCCTCTCTCTACATTTTGTTCTACCTTTGTTTTTTTTTCCTTTTTTCTAGTTTTCTTCGCATACGAAAAAAATTCGACACACTCGCGCGGACACGCACGTACAATCCACACATTCACACATCCGCCAGGTGTCGAGCGTTCACAGATGCACTGCGGCACAACCGATCTTAGGAACCGACTGCAATAAGCGACGGGTCGCGCCACAGCCCTCCGAGAGGAAAACTCATTTGGATAAACGATTATCGTAAACGTAAATAGAAAAAAAAAAAAAAAAGGACGAAAGGAAAACAATCATTGCTTCTCTACTTTCTAAAAAAAACGTTTCCCTGTTCCATTTGAAATCTCGCTGCTAATAAACTTAATTAATTGCATGTGCAATCAGCGTATTTTTAATTTTCTTTCTTTCTCTTCATTTTGTGTCTCACCCATACACGCACGCACGCACACATCCCGTGTATATATAATGTGTACATATATATAATAACTTTCCTCGTATGTATATCTATGTACAAAACACTAAGTGACTCGACATGACTATATGTATTCTTTATTTCTCGTTTTCTGCTTTCTTCTCTTTCTCGCTTTCTCTCTTCCTGTTTCTATTTTCCTTCCTACCTTCTCTTTTCATTTCCATTCTCTTTAGCATCTCGATGGAAGAGAATTCGGATCCGCGTCCCTTATCCTTCCTCTATTTCTCTCTCGCTTTCTTCTCTTTTTAAACGACACGGTGAAACCGACGTTGGTAATTTGGTCGTTCGGCTACTAAAAATTAAGTGTACAGTTCTATTACGAAATAGAATGCGTGAAGCGTATTGCATTGCCTTCCCTCGAACGGCACGCCTTCCTTCCTGTCTCTTCTCTCCTCTAACTCTACTCCTCTCTCTGATCTCTGTTCACCAACAGCCCTCCTCGAAACTAGTTGAAACGTCTAATATCTTTCGCTACTTTTCAGCCTCTCTCATGAAAATGCTCGTAAAATCATGCGTATTTATTTATTTATTTATTTTTTTCTCGTTTCTTTCTATTCGTTTTTTATTTCTTACGTTCGAGTAACATCGATCTCAGTATCAATAACATTCGTTATTCCGTTTCTCTCTTTCATTTCAAGCTTGAAATTATAGACAATTTAGCTCTGTTCCTTTCTTTTTTCGGTGTATATCGATCAGCTATTAACCACATTGCAGATCAGTTTCTTTACTTCTTTTCCACATTAACGCGAATGATCCGATCAACAGCTGACATTATCGTGAAAGTTTCCAAACGTTGTATTATCGTACCCGCGGCAACAACATGTTGCATCATAATTGCGCGACTGTTACGAGGGGGTAGCGAAAATGGAGCACACGCTCGTGCTTCCATGTAACCTTATTTCATGCAACCTGAATAAACAGCAGTTCAAACAAGTCTACTTTTTCTTCCTTTGCCAAGTTCCTTTTTTTATAAAAAGGAGAATCTAATTTGCAACGAGTTGAATCAACGCTCGAACGAAGAAACAAAAGAAAAAAGAAAAAAAAAGAGAATCCAAACGTGTTTTCGAGTTGAGCATCTTCGATCGATAAACCAACCCCTTCTCGCTTCTCCTGCTGCAACGCCAATAGAGGGCGTTGTACTCCGCGAAAAAAAAAAATAAAATAAAAAAAGTATTATAATAATAAAGGAAGAAGAAGAAGAGAAGAAGTTTCAGGAAACTCTAGATCACGATTCGAGACGAACAACGCAGTCTCTCTGTCAAATGTGAACTGAGAACAAAACCGATCCCGACGTATGCCTCGAACGATCGGAGATGCGCACGAATTCTTGCAAATAAAAACGCGTACAACTAAATAACAAAGCGGGCCCGCCGGTTCAGGGAACCAATTCGGACCCTCGTGTGTTTCATCTGACCCTCCCACATATACATACACATACATATACGCATACATATACATAAAAAGATTCTGCACGCGGAATTACGATTCGCTTTTTAGGACGATTCTCCTCGGCGCTGGATCGTTGCTCGATCTCCGACTAAAAACTATAACACAGCTGTTGGATAGCTAGATAGCTAAGTAGATCGACTAAAACGTTTCGTGCTTCGTTTTCCATCGATCGCGAGACTCTCTCGTCGAGCACACGCTCGCGGGAAACAATCATCCTTCGCTCGGTAGCCGAGCATGCATTTAAGAGGGATTTGACGTAGTTCTTTGAAAAAGAAAATTGATAAAAAAAAGAAACTGTCCCTAATCCCTCGATGTTCCTTTTTTTTTTTTTTTTTCTTGGTTCTACGAATCTACAGAATCTTCAGAAATCCGCGCAAAACACTAAAATATCGAACACTTTTCATTTTTTTTTCATTTTTCATTTTCTCTCTCTCTCTCTCTTTCTCTCTGTTTCTTGAAGATGATTCTGTTCACAGTGGTGACGAAGGGAAAACCAAACGACGTTACGCTCGAGCAAGCACAACATATCTTATGCATTCTGTTTCATGTTTCTTGTTTCTTCTCTTTTTTCTTTTTTTTTTCTTTTTTCGTTCATTTCGGGAATTTTCTGGCGCATTTCACGGCTCGAAACTCCCTCGTCACTCTTCATTTTCTTCTTAGCCGTGGGTCCCTCAGTATCGTTGTCGTCGTCGTCGTTATCGCTGGGTATCGCTTGTTCCTCGGCCTTCAGGTTCAGCAGAGAGTCACCCTGGCCAGAGTTTCCCTCAGCGGCGTCTCTCAAAAATGAACGTCCCTCACGTCGGTCGGCGTGCCCGCCTTCTCGTGTTCCAGGATCTTCTCCTGGCTGGTGATCTCGTCCCCCAGAGGCCTCTGCGTGCCCGAAGACGGCGGTGGCCCGGTCACCTGGTGGCTGGTCCCGCCGATACGCTCGGCAGTCATTGCTTGAGACACCATCTCTTCGATCTGCTCTAGGCATCCTTGCAGGTAATCCTGCAATAAGAGGAAAAAATTAATTAGGTTAGAACTGAATTGACCTTTTTTTTTTTAAGATTAATGAATTTTGGAGAACATGATTTGGTCATTGTATATATCATTTATGGGTATTAAATTTAAAAAATTATAACTTCCTAATAAACAGTATTGTTGATGATTGTTGATGATCTAAAAAAAATTATCCGTTTTATTGATTCATATATGTGTTAATAATAATGTTTCACGTACGTTGAATATTTATCACATCTGCATGTTTAATGTACAATGATACGTCAAAACTGAATTACAAGAAATTATAGAAAATACTATGTACTAATATATTATTGTGTCATATATAATTATACATTATACGTTACACATATCAACATGAACGTATGTTAAAAACCAACGAAATGAAGAAAGAAAGAATTTAAGGATTATTGCGAAAGACTCGCGAAGATTTACTAGAAAATCTGTCCATATAATAATGTGTTATACACATATGTAACAAATGTCAAAACTAACAGAATGAAGAACGAAGCAATCGATTTAAAAATTATTGCATTACGAGCCTTTTCACACAACAAAAACTGGCAAGAATCAGCGCGAAACAGTTCAATTAATTAATCGGCCATGCGTGTAATTTTGATCGACAGAGAGAATGTTCGAGAATGGTTCGAGAGATCGTTGGCAAATCCAGCCAACGACGTCGCGCAAAAACGTGCTGATGAACGGAGTGTAGCAGGTGTCGGGCACATGTTTAAGCAGGCGAAAAAAAGCGAGACAGCGTGACGAGAAAGGGAAAAGACGATTTGAAACACGCGCAGACTATACATTCATAACGCGCCGAGTGCAAATAAATTGCACGCGTGAATGGCTCGGCATGGGGTCTACGCCCTGTAAGCGCAACATTTTCGACGATCACATGTGTTTAGAAGCAGGAAGAAACGTATACACGAATAACTATATTGGCCACCTGCCCCCTCTGGTTCATTCATAATCTCGAATCGTCGAGACTCGCGGCCAAAGTGAAAACGATTTCTCAACGATGCGTGATTGAATAATATCAGAGGGTAAAAGTAAAAGATAAAAAAAGAAAAGCGAAACTTCGTTTGAAAAAGAAATGAAGAGACATAACGTTCGTTACAAAGAATTCTAGAATTTCATCTATTTCTATTTCTACTACTTACTTAAATATTTTTTTAAAACAGAATATTTCAATTCTGTTTTAATTTTAAGTAAAATCTTCGCTCGTGGGGCTTAGATGCAATTTATTGAATTAATCGGCTGTTTTGCAGGTTTTTATAAAAAAAAAAAGAAAGTCCCAGATAAAAGAGAGCTCTCACAGTTATCTCATCAAATCTGTTTGCAATTAAACGAACGAAAATGCCTGATGAAACTCGTGTGTTTCACATCCATCTCTCGATGAAGATAGACAGGAGGGGCTGTTCGCGGGACGTTCATTTCCAACAAACACGGGGCAAACCGGGTGTAAACGAAGTTGCGATATTAAATCTGATAGCGGTGGCTATCCGAGGATTTTCTCGAGTGTCGCGAAATAATATCATACAAGAGGAGACAAACCTGTTCGATAGCCGTGATGCGAGTTAGCTCGTCGAGGAGACCGGCCAGCCCGTAACCGCTTTTCCCTGTCCAATCGAGACCGTGGAGGGCCGCCGCGACGCTCGCCGCCGCGATCATGCTCGGCGTGTACATCGAGAATTTGTACTCTGCGAAAATAAAAATTTTGTTGTTGTTGTTTTATTAAAACTATTACGTCAAACTTATATTATTCTAGATTATATGTTAACGCCGGAACTTGACCGATCAATGGTCAAAATGCGTGCAAAGTAGTTTCGCAGGTTATATATTTTTAAAGATTCGAATGATCTTTGTGAAATAGTAATGAAAATAAAAATGTTCGTTCTTTGCTGCGTTATAAACTCCTTTCTCTAGTACAATTTCTTTCGTCGTCGGTAGTTCCGGTATTAATCTTATATATTTATAATCTTAATATTTATACGTGGCTTATTATTGATAACTGATATTATATATATATAATATTTAATCTTATATATTTATACGTGACTTATTATTGATAACCGATATACAGTGTACAGTATTTTCTCATATTATAGTATTCCAGTGAAAGAATCAGAATGACAAATACAACCCCTAAGTATCAATTCACTCGCGTGCATTAACCATATTTCCATTGTATCCACACTCGCTTCTAATAACATGTGCACGTGAAATTCCCTCATATCGCTCTTCAAATTCCAAACACACGTCTTCTCAGCCATTTCAAGTAACACGAACGGCATACGAAGTACCCGATTCCCTACGAATCAGCGAGGAGCCTCCCTTTTCCTTCTCTCTCCTCCTCGAAGCCTCAAAAACCCAGCTAAACAGAATGGAAGCGCGTTACCATTATTTCAGAAAAAACAAGCTGCAAGATGTTCGAGAGGCTATCTCTCGTCGGATCGCCGTTTCGCACGTGGAAACGAATGCTAAAAATTCCGCGTAACATTTCCCTCGAGGCCAAGATTTGCTAATAGAAGTCGCAGGTAGACACGTCCCAGGAAAAGGGCATTCGAAACAAGATTTACGACGTTGAAAAATGCGGTGTTCGTGAGACCGAAGACCAAAAGGTTACCGACAGAACAAACAGCACGCAACCTAGAATTCTCTCTTTCGTTTTTTTTCTCTCTTTCTCTCTCTCTCTCTCTCTCTCTCTCTCTCTCTCTCTATTTCTCGCCTTTCCTCCGGCCCGTGTTCCACCGTGAAAGCTTTTGCCACCTTGGCAAGCCGTGCGAAACACAGCTAACACTATCGCAGAGCAACGTCGAAAACCGGACACAGGCACTGACAAACAATTACGAAGGAACTAGCTCTGTTGGAGGTTCTTGTGTCTTAGAGGTACGAATTCGTGGTAATCATAGGCACATCTTTTTAACGGTCCATCTGACCGAAAAAACATCTGTGTTCCCGGACTTTCTAATACCCTCGTTGGCGCAATAGGTTGTTGCTCTCGTTTCTCGAATAGTCGTCTGCACGTTTTCCCACAGCGAAATTGAGATGGGGGGATCTTTGGATAGAGATTTTCAATTCGATTGCGTTGTAATGGTCAGCCGACTGCGGATTTTAAAGCGCAAAATTGCACTAAGAAATATATATAAAATTTTTAATAAGTGGAATCATTATTTTCTATTCTGCTTCTATTTTTTTTTAATATATAAAATTTTTAATTGCACTAAGAAATATATAAAATTTTTAATAAGTAGAATCGTTATTTTCTATTCTGCTCCTATTTTTTTTTCTTCTTTTTTAATTTCATACATCGTCAAATATTTTAGCTTCAGCCGTAAGAAGATCAAATTCATGATATATCTAATAAATTTGATCTGCATCGAAATTTTCAAATTAAATTGGTTTTTTACTTTCAAATTAATATCAATCCTGTTTAACAGTGTCGATCGATATTATCCAATTTCACTTTCAAGTTAAATTGCTAACTTTAATCCTAAGTACAAATCCCACGTACTGTATTTACATTCCCTCAAAAAAAGAAATAAAAAAAAAAACAAAGAAATATACATTGTATCTAATAAATAAAAAACCTTCATTGTCTATATGAAATATCGAAAAAACGAGGAGAGATTGACGAATCGTGCTGTACTTTCGATATTTTAACTGCTGTCGCTATCTATCAATAAAATCTCCAGATATTGCACTTCAAATTGTTTCTCTATTTGTTGTTTTGTTATATTATATGGTATAATATTTAGAAGCTAAGCCTATCTGAATATCAATTTTCTAGATTTCTCAATTCTGAAGATCATCGAATCTTTGCGGATAAATAAGTATTGTACATTTATCTATTTTGTTAAAAATATCACTTCTCGGGAAAATATGAACCCATAACGTTCACATTCGACGTTACATAAATTATGCATCAATTATTTTTGTGATCCATTTGGTGATGGACCTACGACAAAATGAAATTTCTCTCCAAAGAGAAAGAAAACAGACTTCAAATGGAGCGTTAATCGATGAAACGCCGTTCAGAGGCAGCCGTGATCGAACGTGAATGGTCGACGAGCAAACCATCGCAAAGCGGTCCTTGAGATCGACAACAAACGTGACAGTCATTGACGCGTTCGTATATTCACGCTTTTATGCTGGCCAGTGTGTGTAATAATCCGGCGCGGGTTATGCGCGGATTTTTCTCAAACGCGGCCGCCTATTCATTCATGGGAAGATGGGAACAGGTTCCTGGACAACCGAATTGTCCAATGGACGAGCTGAAATCCAACGGAGAGTGTGCGCGAGCACACGACGTAATAAAGCCATTAAGAATGGAATTCCACGAAGCCGCTCTTAAATTTGCCGAGCCGAGAAAGAGAGGAAGAAGAGAGAGAGAGAGAGAGAGAGAGAAACAGCGTTATATACAGACTCGTGCAGGTGTGTTCTCATGGATGGTGGATTACCATTGGAGAACGACATTCCTCGATCAAGACCACCCCCGTTCGATTGATTTCCATTCTCCTCTTTTTCCTCTTCATTGCTCTTTGGTCATACATTCAGAATGGATTCGTAGTTCGTTTTGAAAATTTTCATCCCAAGTCTTTCTGTCCTATTTTACTTCACGATTATGAAACTTTGGAAGGGAAAATTTCTTTTTAATGGAATTAATGGGAATTCGTTCTATTTCTGTTTTAATTCTCCAGTGTTTTCCATTTTCTTTCAGAGTTTATCCTTTTTTTTTTTCATTTTAATTTTTTTCTTTCACCTTCTCTCCTTTATTTTTAGTTATATATTATATTTTAGAACAAAGTTTGATTTCTTCTCATCTCCTTCAGACTTTGTTTATTTCTCTCGGATCTTTGAAAAATTTCAATTTCTTTACTACTCAATTTCATCATAAATCTCCAATTTTCACTTTTTTTTTCCTATTCTAAAATTTTTTTTCACCTCTATGTACAATGTTTACAGAATCTTTTACAATCTATTCACACACACAGCTTCTTTTCCACATTTTTCTTTCTCCGTAATTTTTCTAAATTCCCCTTGCCACAAAAATCTCCTTCTTTCCTCCATATTCAATTCCTTTTTACTTTGGACCTTTCTTTTTTTCTCTTTTGATGACTGTTTTCACTGTTAGTTCCTTCGCGTAATTCAATATTCCTCGGGTCTTCTCTTCTGGTACCAAGGTTTTAGTACAATACTCATTCTTCTCTTGATAGACCTTTTCCTGAACTTCATCACGTACTTCATCTTTATTTCTTTCGTTCTCTTCTCGTACCGTTGTTCGCTTTTGGAGGTCTACTTCACTTTCTTCCTCCCTCAGACTCCTTTTCATTCTGCTGGCACTTCATTTTTAGTTGTGCTTTCTTGATGGCGCCCCTTTCTTGGCGTGCCTCTTCTCGTATTCTGCTTTTTCGGCCTCTTACACCCTTTTTTTTTCAAGATCCTTCCACACTTCTCTTCAGTCTACTTCTACATTCTACGTACATTCCTTTTTTCGTCCTCTTTGCATTCGAAATGACGACTAAATTGAAATCTCGTCCCTAGCTCTCTATCCGTCATCTTCATGTTCCCATGAAAATCTACAAAAGCAGAGTGTGAAACTTTACAAATTTAGTATATTTTATACGTCAAATTACGTTGTTTCGAAGTGCATAAAACATGAGTACGAAAAACCAATATACTAACTAATTTTATTACTTAACTGGCAAACTTTACTTTCTGACATTTTCCTTTTCACAGTGAATATAAAACTCGAAGAAAGAGATACTATCATATAGATTAAAATAAAAATTGAGATTCCATTTTATCCTCGGGACTTAAAAAAAAAAAAAAAAAAATAGTAAAAACGAAATATATTGTATTTACTCCATCAAGCAAGAGTCCATAAAAAATAAAATAAAACAAAACAACATAAACCAAACTAAACTGAACCAAGACAAGACTAAAATCGGACTAAAATGAGACGAGACCAAATCAAATAATATAGAATAAAATAAACTATGTCAAAAGTAAAACAAAGCAAAAGAAACTGAAGCGAAAAACAGAAAAAAAATTGCTGTTCACGTCGATTGCCATCGATCCACGTGATGGAGACAATCTCTGTTGAAAATTCGTGCTCCGCAGGACGCGAAGGGCGTGGAAGATGTGAAAAAGGTGACTCCCCGGTGAGCTCTTGGTTCACTGGACCTTCCGCGATTCAAGGAAGCGGCTGGAATTCGTGGCGCCGTTTGCTTCTCTTTTCGTTGGTGAAAAAGAGGGTCAACCGACTCGAATCGAGCTACCTAGTTTGGCGCGTGAGAAACAATCATCGTCTCCCCGGGCCGCTTCTAGCCTTTTCTCCTTCTTCTCCTGGGGACCACCGCCAGGAGGAGCCCGGCCAGACGACGAAGGACGATGGTCCTTGCTTTTTACCATCCTCGCTTGTAATAACAACCGACTGGCAGCAGCCAGAAAGGGATTTAAACGTGTCTCGCGATCTCCTCGTGTTCGACGCCCTCTTCTTCTTCTTCTTCTTCTTCTTCTTCTTCTTCTTCTTTTCGTGCTTATTGTTCTTATTCCTCTTGGTTCTCACCATCCTTTCTCTTTCTCTCTGTTCGTTTCTTTCGATTCTACGATTTTTGTGAAAATAATGAAATTATTATCGTTAACACAAGGCTCGTCTGTTTGATAAATAAATATTGATTGTTTGACAATTGTAGATTGCAGACGTGAGATATTGTACGAAGTGTCTAATGAATTGTTTAAATTACATTCACGAAATGAACATATGTACGATAATTCGTGTGAATTCACGCTGTATTCGGTGATAAATAGATTACTGTATCTTGTGGCATTTTCTTGTAAATAAAAGACTCGGTGAAGAATTGGGACAAGTAGAATATTCGTTACTTCCTTTAGATTTAATTGTTAATAAAGTTCTTATCTTAAAGAAATTTACTGTTTCGATGTCAACGTCGAATTCTCTGCTGCAATTCGATTTTAATCCAAGCTTCGTCAAAAAATAAAAATCACGCCCTTTTTATGTAGATTGGTAGACTATTTCGTTAGTTTTTAAAACAATCGTATTAAAAATGATCGTGATAAATATGTCAAGACTGTACAACACACGATTACCTATATTTACAAGGTTATGGCTCATGATTAATGATCGTAGGAAGACTATAGTCATGAAGAATCTGCTTCTACTTGAATGAGCATAAATGACCAAAAACACCTATTATATATTTCGTTAATCCATCCAAATGTCCTTTCTAACTAGACGCGAGATCTATTAAACATAAAAAATACCCACGTAAAACACTTTCTTTACTTCCCATCGTACCTTTTACAAAAATAATTACAGGAGTTACAAATCTGTACTTTCGTTATATCAACCCACGTGCATCATTTTACATTCTGTCTATAATTGCACGTCTACGACCCATTTAAACGAAGGAAGAGAGAAACTGAAGAAAGAGAACGAGAAAAGAGAAGAAAGGGGGAAAAAAAGACACGGGACGCATGGAATCGATTCGAAGTAGTTACGCGACGGTTTCCGTCGGGTGCATTATACTATGCACCCGGCATATTCATTAACGCGCGAGTTAACGATGCACGTTCCCGATTGTTTACGATGCCGTGGCACGATTCTAACGAGGCTAACAATGAAGGCCCGCGCGTAAAAATTGCATTTTAAAGCGCGTTGCGTTTACTACGCGTTTGCGCCACGCGATTATCATATCTAACAAGCGCCGCGTTTTAAAATTCGTCTGAAAATTCCTCGCCCGGCCAATTCTTAACCCTTTGAAAGAAACGCGCATCATGTTCACGCGAAGAAACATTCGCACTCTTTGCTCTTTGGAGATGTCAAACGTTTTAAAATTTACAAGAAGACTCTTTCACGATAATATTTTAATTCAACAGAGACAAAGTTTCCACTTTAGAACAAAGGCGAAACGTCGTTTGTTAATTAAGTATTTCTCAACTTTAACAGACTAGAACTACCGAAGATTAACGTACAAAAATAGAGTCAATGAAATTAGAATGCAAGGAATGGGAAAAGATTTATAACACGGCAGCTTTTATTCATATATTTTACAAAAACCACTCGAATTTCTAAAAAAAAAAAAACGTAACATAGTAAATCCGCAGAATTACTCGAAGAAAATTATAAATTTGTCATTTGGACCGTTTTGGTAATTCTAGTGTTAATAACTGATACAGTCTGAGCTTGATTCATTATCAAACGTTCCTCAACTTTATAATAACCATTGCAGTTTTGGATGTGTAGATTTTATTTATATTTCAAAGAATTGTTCCCCCGTTTCGCGTTGAATTTACAAATGTCACGTGATGCGATGATTTATTGCCCGATGAATCGAAACATTTGAAATCTCGCGAGAAATGATAACGGTCCATTTTAATGAACGAATGCTCGTTCCATGCACTTCCGGTCCACTGTCGCGTTTAAAATGCGCGAACGAGTCTCTCATTATAGATTTGAAATAGAAAAAAAAAAAAAAAAGGAAGAAAGATAAAATCGTGTTATCATTATTATCGAGCTTTTAAAATATTCGAATATTTAGCGAGCTGTCATGATAAAAAAAGAAATGAAATGAAATACAGATAATGCACGAGGGCGTAGAATATGCAAGAATTTATTAACCTTGTTGATTATCATTAACCAGTTTGCAATAATTAGAGCATTATGAAAAATAAGTATACATATGCGCAGTTTGAAGTGTCGTTCGTATCAATTTTACGAACGTAGAAATAAGTAGGACGAATTATAATTTTGTTTTTTTGGAACAACGTAACTGACTCATTGTCGACAACGTTTCAAGTGTCAGAATCTTTTCTAGAAATTTCTTCTTTTGTAATTGGCGACTAATTCTTTCGTAATTTTTTTCTTCCGAATTCTTATAATTTCAAAATTCCAAATTCAATTTATTAGTTCAGCGCTTTATTCGATACTTTTACGAAAATTGGTACGACATTGTAAATAAATCTGAGATCGTAAGGCAAAATGATTTCTACGTGTTGCTCTTTTAATTTCCAATGTTAATTTCACCAATTAGAATTCCGACTTCTGACGAATCACACGTTCTCGATCCATAAATAATCAATTCGACTTATTATTCTCCCTTGAAATTCTTAATGCGTTATCTATTGAAGCAGTCGATCCTGCTCTGTATTCAAAACAGTATCCGTTCACGCGATATCGTTCCACTCTGTTCGGGAAACATTGGATACACTTTGCACGCGCAGTTTAATTCAGCATCATTAAATAAAGAAAGGCCATAAAAAATTGACGACATTTCAAAGAGACGAACAAACAAGCAAATAAAATAGACGTTGACATCTTCGATGAAGCATGAGTAACATGTAACGAAAGTTTAAAACACTTGAAAATCCAAGAAGTGCTAACAAAAAAGAAAAATATCCCAAATTTTAATTAATTTCAATTATCCTTCCGAAAAATTCCTATAAATTGGTGACTGAACTTTCTGAACAAAAAGTTCCAGAGTCGAAAAACTTCTCTAGATATTCCTAAGTCCTGAATTTCCTAGATAAAAAAAAAAAAACTCCGACACGCATTCAAAATTCCTAAATATAAACTTTCTAAACCCAAAACTGTCGAATTCGAAATTCCCTAAAATCACTAAATACGTAGCTAAATTAAAAAAAAAAAAAAAAAACGACGCGTTCCTGTGGATTGGTTTCCGCTTCATTTAGCTTCGTTACCTCGAATTTTCCACGATGCGGCGGCCACGCATTCGCCAAGCACGCTAGTCCCACATACATAAATACATAAAAATATATATGTGCAGACAGCTCGGGTAATCCCGATCGTTTCTCACCTCTGGCGCTCAGGGCGATGAAGGTTTGCGCGTGCCTCCTGACCATCACCGGGTCCCAGGTACGCGGCACCGGCAATCTGTTGAGGATGTGCACCAGGAAGTCACCGGGCGTTACAGCCGACAATTCCCATTTTAGCTTCGAGACGACCAGCTGCTCCCAGCTCTGCAACAATCATTCAGACGAAAGGTTTAGACGATCGCATCATCCGATTGATCTATCTAGTTACGTTGGCGGGATTCTCTGACGTATAACGTCTCAAAGGGGTTCAACTGGTGGGAAATAAAGACAAATCTCGAAAGGCGGAAACCATTTACACGCGATTTTCAACTCAAGTGTCGCGTAAAGAAGACAATTTATTGAAAAATAAAGACGACGATGTTGTTGATTTGTTGACTAAGTTTGCTTTCCGAATTAAAAGCAAGCTGGATTCTGTTCAGAGTTTTTTGTGTTTCGTAAATAGATTAGGTTGAATGTGTTTAATATACCACGTGGAGGTGGGAAAATTATTCTAGACGATGTATTAGATGACGAGTTAATACATATAAGAGAGAGTTAGGGATTTATTTGGAATATCGTCCAGCATGCATTCTATCAAGTTGTAATTTAAATTGATCACGTGATTTATGTCGCAAGTATCTTACAAGTCAAAGACTTCGCATTTTGTATTCTGAATGTATTACGAATTCTAATAAATTTTGCTCCATTTGTTAAACATCTTACAAATTTAATGTTAATCATTAAATTTTATTCGTACATTTCATATTTTATAATCTCTTCGTGTGCAAACACTCGTTACACACATACTTTATAGTTTGAATACGTATTATATATACGTAGTGTATCCTTGAGGTAATTTCATAATAAGATGAAAACTTTCAACGAGAGTTTTCTCGTTGGAAGTTACTTACAAATACCTCGTCGTATCGTGCATTAAGATATTTCGCGCGAGACGTGATGAGAATACAAGGAATTCCACGTGTTAAGTGTTTAATGCAGTGGATATCCTCTTTATGCTACACGTTCAGTATACCGAGCATCACTGATACAGTCAACACTCTTCCCATCGCATGTTCGATACACTGAACATCCTTTATTTCCCCCGTTTAATATGCCTCATATTCTTACACTTGCCAATTTACATATTCGATATTTCTCATATCAGCAGCTCGTATCGTATCGAGGGCACTCGCAAGTATTATGCATGCTACCGTGAGATCCGTTACGTCGGAACGTAATCAAGATAAACATTAAAGTCGTTCGAACGTACCATTATGCGTGAACTTCTTTCTATCGAGTTCGCTGCATTATTCGCTTCTCTTTCTTTTTTGAAAATAATCACAGGTTTGTTAAAGATAAGCACTTGGATCGGGAGGAAATCGTGGACAATCAGCAGGCAGCATCGAGTACAGGGTAACTCATGCAACTGTGAGGAGTGAAATCTCTTTTTTTAATCGACTCTTTTGGATTACGTATTGACGATGTTACATTATATATATATATATATTATTATGTTATGTTATTATATATATAATTTTTTTTTTTCAGACATAAGTCTTTCCTTTCTTTAGCACACATCATTCTACAATGTACGTAGATGCAAAAAGATATAAATTAACATGGTCGAAAAATGACTAGTTCAAAAGATACTTTAAATAAGACAGATGGTAACTTTATTTTTGTGAAATCTATTTTGTGAAAGGCAACGACAGAGATATTGTTTCCCTCGTCCTAAATGTAGCAAGTTCCACAAATGTAAAATTAAATAATTAAATATCTTTTAATTCAACTAAATATAATTAAAATTAAATAATTAAATACTTTTCAATTCAATTAAGTGCAATTAAAATTAAATACTTAAATACTTTTCAATTCAATTAAATGTAATTAAAATTAAATAATTAAATATCCTTTAATTCAATTAAATATAATTAAAATTAAATAATTAAATATTTTTCAATTCAATTAAATGTAATTAAAATTAAATAATTAAATACTTTTCAATTCAATTAAATGTAATTAAAATTAAATAATTAAATATCCTTTAATTCAATTAAATATAATTAAAATTAAATAATTAA
>NW_025110803.1:0-81489 GCF_011392965.1 Frieseomelitta varia | reverse complement strand
TCAATTCAATTAAATGTAATTAAAATTAAATAATTAAATATCCTTTAATTCAATTAAATATAATTAAAATTAAATAATTAAGTACTTTTCAATTCAATTAAATATAATTAAAATTAAATAATTGAATATTTTTCAATTTTCAGATCAGAGTTCTCCATTTTAAAGAATAATGTAATTATAAAATTGGAATAATATTGTGCAAACGTGATAAATGCCCCCTCCATCATCTTCTAATTTCAACCAACAAAAAAGTATCGCTTCATACAGTTGCATGAATCACCCTGAAAATGCGAGCGGGTACCACGCGTGTATCGTTCCTGATTGTAGGCAACCGTGCACGTACGTACGTACGTACACGTACGGACGGCTCTCACTGTTTCTTTTCCGTTCTCGCGGATGAGCTGCTCGCTCGAGTACGTCGTAGTACCCTCGTTTTCTCTCGACCGTGAAATTACACGGCGGCTATACTACGCGGAGTACTACGCGTCCTTCGGCTTGATTAAAAGTCCATTGAATTCGGTGGGTATACACGCCACTACTCCAAGGCTCTGAGACTCGGCCTCTTACGAAACTTGGCGTGACGTGACACACGTTTGGCTTTCGTCCGTTCGCCAAATAAAGCGCGATGACCTCGTGGGTCCTCCTTGTTCCTTAATGAATCGCCATTAACATCCTCGTGTTAAATAGAACGTCTTTGTTCGACGATCATGGGTATCTTCCGTTGGTATTGAGAAAATTACCAGATTTAGTAAGTAGTAATTTTGATAATTAATTTTTCTCATTAATATTTACTAATTACATTTATTATTAATAAGATAGTAACAAATTGTTAGCAGCGAGAATTATTTGAGTACGTTGTAGTGTTATATTTTTATTATATGCAGAATCAGAATCGTTATGTAAAATATTTTACATTTCATGTGATGCAATTTTATGTTGTTGCAAATGTAACAAACATTCCACTTTGGATATTTTACGGATTTTTGTGTATTGCATGTATATTTTGTGGATTTTCGAAGATCTCAGAAAATTTATTCGTCGTTATTTTTATCTGACAACCTGGTCAGTCGTAAAACGTATAATACTTATTGAATTTCTGAAATCGGTCACTTTCTAACGACATTAAATCGATCATTCGAAATTGTACTCTTGAATGAAGTATCAAGCGATAAACTTCACTACATAGTATTAGCTAAGTCTTGAATAATAAAAAATAAACAATAATTAAAAATTAAATAATGTTTAAAAACACGAATTATCAAAAACTAAAAATCATTAAATTGAAGATTGCTTGGAATAGATACTTACAGAGATGAAATAATTTTAAATTACAACAGAAACAATGAAACAATCAAAAATAAAGATAATAAAAAAGAAACTAATCCGAAATTGAAGAATATATGAAACTGTTTCAATCGTTTTATTTCATCATTAACTGAAATATTTATCGTGGTTTATTTTAATTATTATTACATTTTATTACTTTATTATTAATTTACGCAACACTAGCAACAATTATAAAGAGTTGATCCGTCCAGACAGAATTCTCTTTAATGCCTTAACGATTTCTCGGTTCTTTCTGACTTCTTTTCCACGAAAATTTATCGCCTTTCTACTCGTCTCACCTCCTCGATTGACCTCTTATCCTTGAACGGGTGGAGCTTCATACTCGAGTGCGTGCCGTACACGCTCCGTAACGCGACACGCAGCGCCAGTGAATGAAACAAAGACGACGGCGCGCAGTGGTACAGGCGTGATTTTTACGCGGCAGCCCAGCCGCGACTTTCAAGTAGTCTCGGAGTCGATAGTTGCACCGTGCAGACAGACAACTCTTTCTCCTTCGCACGCGACACGATTTAATCGACGAAAATAATTTTTTTCTCCCTTTAAAAATGAAAGTTCTCTCGTTTAATTTTAGTAATATAATAATAATAATAATTTTGATTTTAGTAAAATAATATTATTATTAAATAGTAATATATAATTTATATACATTGTTATATATAAATTATATGTTTAATATATTATATATATATATATATATTAAAATATTATTATTAAATATTAATATATGATTTATATATATTATATATAAATTATATATTTAATATATTATATATATATTAAAATAATATTATTATTAAATATTATTATTAGTGTTAGTATGCAATTTTCATCCTCGAGACAAATTGTCATAAAACCATCTCCTTAACCATTAGGTTTGAGACTAAAATACTCTTTCTTTTACTTGGAATTTAATATTTTTTCGATTTATAATGAAAAAGGATATTAAAAAAAAAATAAAGATGGAAATTTCGAGACCTCTCGACGCACACAAAAAATTGATACGCCATATTTACGCCTCTTTTAAAACTATGCAACTCTTGTATTAAACAATTTTTAGACCCATAATTTAAAAGTTATTTCAGGTGTGCAAGTTACGTGAATCACCCTGTATACTTATGCAACTGTTAGCATGAAACTTTTTCAGATACTAATTATTGTCAAAATTTTAAAATTTTGATGATGAATGTGGTGCACGTAACGAATGAAAAGTGCATTCATGTTTAAGTATATATTGTAATATGTGATACTCTAATGAGTAGCCTTAATGAGTGAATCAAAGTCTAGTTAATATTTGATTATAGTTATGCAAATTTATATTTAAAAACACTGAGCTCGAACAGAAAATAGTGCTATTATTTCAGAGTGTGTAGATTTCTGAATTTTTAGAATTTCTATAAATGAATAAACTTCGGTATTGTGGCAGTTTCGTTACTATCATTCTTCAATTAATTTTCTTCGACTCTTCAATAGTTTGATTCTAGTAAAACAACGACATATTGCAAACTGTAAGAAGAAGTTCGAACAAGAATACTTGTACAAATACTCAAACAGCAAAATATTTGCGCGAAAATAGATGCTCTCAATGTTAAAACATCGAAATAACAGAATATTCATACTTTAAACAATAAAATGCCGTGTATGTACGTAAACCAAATACGGAATACTTTCGATATTAAAACCACACACCTTTAACAACAACGTATATCAAATATTCAAATATTCAACATTCGTCTAACAAAACCTTCCCCCTATTAAATAATTCGCGCAGCAGAACGCGGTATGTACACAATACAAGCTCGAACAACGTTCCATTTCCATTTAAAAAAAAAAAGGACAAAAAAACTTGACCTTCCATACGTTGTGATTGACCAGCCCCACACAGGCTTGATTCGCAGGAAGGTAATATGTATCTTGGCGGATGGTCGCGTAAGTACTTACTTACTTACTTACTTACTTACTTTGAACACCGGTGTATGTGTCGTGGAATGCGTGACGGTGCAACGACGCGATGCACCGGGGATACGCACGCCACGGTACGGTGTGTACGCGAGCGTAAACGTAACGATTCCGCGGGAGGCCAACGATCCGCTTCAGGGATACTACGTTTACTATTTATAAACTAACTAGCCGGTTGCGGTTTTCATGATTGTCGATGATCTCGGCGAGACGACGACGATGATCACGTTGTACGTGCAGGTAAGGACAAGTCTCTCTTTCTTGGTTGTCTTTGAGAGACGAGACTCGCACTCACCACCGGCCACCTTCGTTTCGTTTTGTTACTTCCTTTTCGAATATATCTGGTATCGTGGCGCGAAGAGCGTGTTAGATGATGCAACGTCGCCGCGGTTACACTTGTGCATTTGCATTTTTCCACGACGGCTACGGTCTGTAGGAAACCGGGTTCTCACGAGAGGACGAGGTCCGCCTCGTTGGAACGTTCCAGGCACTCTCTTTTTTCTCTTTCTCCTCCCTTTGGTCGCGTATTAGGGCGTCTTTACTAGAGGTTAGGGTAAAAAAAATCTGGACTGTATTTATTAGGTGATGTTGTATGGAAAATTAGATGCTAGTGAGTTACGAGTGAGAAAAGTGTAGATGTTTATGCACACTTGGGAAGTGCAAAATTCTATAAAAATCATAATATTCGGTAGATAAATTTCTATTTAAATTTCATTTTTTTTTTTTTTTTAATTATTTGTTGCTTTGGGAAATATTTAAAAGGGGACGCAGAATGAATTGAAAAATGCGCGTGTTACAACTATTTAGCAATGAAAATCTATTTTTTCCCCTTTTATGGTGTAATTAATAGCGCGTCTTCAAATGTCGAGGACCACTAGTAATTAATAGCATATGAAGACATATATATTGAATTTTAAAAATTTGAATTTTAAATCATTGGCTAGTATGTTGAAACACCTTGTAGAATCAAATAGAATTGAATCGCATTCAGACGCTGAGTTTTTGATGCGAACGTGTCCGTCATGCTTCCAGAGTGATTTGTTGCAAGAAGATGGCGTTCAAAATCGATTGACTGGCCGCGTGGAGATGTTGGCGATATTTCAAAAATATCTCTCGAGCTGCGATTTAATATTCGATCATCTGTCTTGTGACACGGAGGCACGTTTGTAGTTATCATTCATCGATTTTTCTCACGTTACGAGTTGATTGGGGATCCGTATGCAATTTCACATCTTTGCGAGCATAATTGAAGTAAAAATTCGTTTCCCCTACAAAGTATTACAATAAATACTATTAAATATTATTATAGTTTTAGATACTTTACATATTTTTATATATTATGTTTCCCATAAATGCAAATTCTTTTGGGACATAATGGGTATGAGAAACATTTTACTTTTTTAATGCTTGATTCATGCCACTTATAAATTTTTCAAACAATTAATACTCATGTTTTGCATGTTATTCATTTTTTTTAAATCCTACACCTAGTCAAGAAGAAGTAGAAGCTAGAATTCAGATTACAACATAAATAAAAATGATCTCCAGTAATTATTTATTTAAATGAGAGTAGCATGAAAAATTGCGAAAGAAAAAAAGAAAAAAAAAAGGCGAAGGTAAGAGACTGCACTGGGTGAGCATATCGAATGGTCAATAGCGCTTTATTATCATTTAACTGAACTTTCTGAACGCCACGATACGCGTTATCGACCACGAAATCGAGAGAGAAAGTCGATACCGAGTTTAGAACAGAAAGAAGAAGGAGTGCACTATGAGATACATGACACATGGTATATCCACAGGTGCAAGCCTATGGGTGTGTAATAAGTGTGTAAAGTGGTAACAGGAATGTAACGTCGATTAAAAGCACCATACGTTGCAGAATAAAGAGGAAAAAATGTCATCAAAGTGGTAAATTAGACACAAAAATTAACATTTTTACATTAGTAAACACAAAATTTAACATTAGTAAAGTAGCATTAATAAATCGTTACATGTCATTTGCATCTGTTCAATTTAATAGCCAAATTAATGATAGCTGATGTAAATATATTAAAATAATTTAATAAATATTAAAATAATTGAATTTATAAACTATTTACATTTATAAATTAATATATAAAATATTTATATTTATAAATTAATTTATGAACTATTAATTTAATAAATATTAAAATAATTTAGAAACTAACATAAATAAATATGAAGTGATATATTACGACTATCATTAATTTGACTAATGTTAATGTTAATTCTAACGATTTTAATATATTTATATTATATTTATATTATATTCTGAGGAAATATCTAACAGGTAACTATAAGTAATTAATAACAGTTAAATTGAAATATAAAAATCAAAATAAAATAAAATAGTAAAGATAAAAAACCAATAAAAATATTTAACTTTTCCTTCATTTTTCAATATTTATACTCACGAAATAATATTTGTCGCCTATCAGACACAAGTAATCGATCGATAGAAAAAAAAAAAAAAAAAGAAAGGAGACCAGGAAGAGAAGAACATGGTCGCTTTGAAAAATCTCGAGGACTGGTTCAGGCTGGACCGGTTGACAAGATGAGAATAGAGACGACGATTGTGCCAACATCGGGACGAACGTATTCATTCCATCCGCGAAAAAGATAAAAGAGGTCGTGTGAAAAATCGTTGGCTGCAGATTGTAGAAATTTGAATTACTAAAAAAATTTGCAGATAGATGGCAATTCAACGAATCGTACGATCATCGGTAATTTAATTTCACTCGGTGAAATAAAATTCGAAGCCAACCGGACAAAATGATATCGAATATACTGGCCGGTTGTATTACGTTACTACGACTTACGTTAACCGGCTACGACGCGTGTAAAAGTAACGTGAGAAAGAGCAAAATACAGCCGCATCGTAAACCAAGTCACGTTCAAGGCTTTAACAGAAGTTGCTTGCGAAAAGAAAAGAAAAGAAAAGAAGAAAAAAAAAGAGAGGAAAAAGGAGAAGAGGAGCGAGTCGAACGAGGGCGACGGGAACAACTTGATACGCTACTGGGTATTCATGGTATTGCGGTAGTGCGTATCGTGTGTAACGCGTACTATGCGTAGAGACGTGCACACATGCGCGCGCAGCGAATGACGCAACGCGCGATCCACGTGCAATTTAACCCTCTGCGGTCTCGTCTGCCGGGACACGAAACCGTGGTTTACAATTATTATCTGTCGATCGAATTAAACGATCCAGAAAGCACAGAACAGACGCGTAATAAAATTATTTGTCGCATAATTGATATCGTTCGACGATCGGGTTAAACGAATCTTGAAAGTTTTGAGATTAGGTCGCTCACTTTTTCGAATGCTCGATTTCAATTGGCTTTCTTCGCCGTCACGTAGGGACGTGAAATAGAAAATCAACTGAGATCAATGGGAGAAGGCATACGTTTGATTTTCTTTAAAATTGCGAAACAGAAAAATATTGGTCTAATTTTTTTTTACACACTGTACATGTACAGTTTATCACGAAAGTATTCGAACACTTATAATAGGAACACATGAATATACACACATATATATATATATATAATTTTTTAAATTTCATTAAATCAATGTAATATACATTTTCAGATTATTTTCAAATTCGATTATGACAGTTTTGTTTGATTACAGTGTTAATGAAACTTTGGAATATTTTACATAATGTATATATATATATATATAATACTTCTGTGATAAATGTTCGAATAATTTCATGATTTATTACAATTACAAAGGAATTATAAAGTGATGAGAAATTATTGGACAATTTTCAAAATATAACTAATTAGGATATAAAATTAAGACTATAATATCCAGCAATGACGGAAATTAACATTGACGTTTAATCATATGAAATAGGTGACCTCAGAAATCACCGATAAGATGAAAGCTGTCGAAGAAATGTTTGTTCGATATAACGAGGTCTGAAAATAACAGATGTTAATAAATACCATCTATCCTTTATCGCTGGCTGTACTATTATCGACTGTACTTGTCTACTTCCGGTTATTGGATATATCATCAACTCTTCGTCACTGACTCTAATGAAGGGATACAACAGTTTCATCCTTGATTCGTTCTCGATGTATTTCTAACACGATTCAATTATAGATTAGAACTCGAATTATGAAATTAGATTATCGACAATTTGTAACATTCGAGTTTTACTGCGCATAAAATTCTTCTTCATCGATTAATAATTAACTCTTTGGTGAATTTACGTCGTATGTACAATAAAATTGTCACACACTGTAAATGTAATACAATCAAATTTAATTCCCTCGACAAGAATAAATTTTCAAACTTGTAAAGAAATTTTGTATAACGGATAAAATTTATTTCATCAGTATCGAGAGTGAATTAAAATGTGTTTCAACTCGAAGGTGAACACGTTGCTTTTTAATAATACAAAGTCGATATTTTAATAATAGAAAAGCTCGATCGGTAAAACACATCTCTCCCTTTGTATTGCACTTTTCTTCCACGTGGTAGAATTGAACTGTACCTGGGAAAACGAACCTTCGTGAATTCACGACGCAATTTAAACTGTTGATATATCGGGCAGGATAAATTCCACCGACATATGTTGCACCACGGAGATAAGACGATCGTGTGAAATCGGATAAACCGCGGTGATAGCGGTGCCATATAATAATTACGATTATTTGTTGTAATTACACAGGGCGTGGTGAAACGTTACATCATTCTTCCCGTTTTCGGGAATGACGAACTTTCCAACACCGTCCAGATGACGAACAAGAGGGTGGAATCAGTATAACAGGTGGTGGACGCCCGCAAAAGAAAGGATATCGCGGACTAACAATTTCCTTTCCAGTCCATTTCTCTCTATACTTCGCTTTCCTGAATTTTTGCCATTTAAAGGAGTTCGAAGTTCAATAAAATTGCACAGCATATTGCAAAGAGAAAATTTCCATCTTCAAAATTGCTCTTTAATTCAATCCAAAAGGAAATTTTTCTCAATATATTTTCGGAGACGTTTGAACTTTTAGAGTAACACTTACATTTATTACCGATCTTTAATTCGATTACATTAATTTAATAATCAAATTAATGTAATCGAATCGTTCAACTATTCAATCGATAATCATTTTCAATTAATAGTTTGTGATTTCACGTCGATCTTCGATCGAGCTTCGATACCAAACGCTGGCTGCAATCATTTTTGCCAACGAGAGCGGCGCGAATTCTGGTCAGACGGAGGAACCACCGACGAAAACGGGCAACAAGACTAACGGACAATAGGTTTCCCCGAGAGGAGAAACGCGAAGGGTTACGTCCCTGCTATTACCTGGTTGGTTCCGAGAAACGGGGGTCCGATTTATCTGGTTCGCAATGAGGAATCGATAGAAGGTGGCCTGCAACGAAGATAGGACGCCGATTTCGTATAACGGGTGTTCTATTCGAAACAGTTACCTCGTGACAAATTTTCCCACTATGACATTTCCTCTCATAGCTTATCTTTCTAGACACAGTAACTTTCTAATAATGTAATAATATAATAATAATATATTATATATATTATTATAATAATATTATATTATTATATATAATATAATATATTATTTATATATAATTTATATATTATATTATTATAGTATATAATAATATAATATTTTAATAAACATCAACATTAATTAATATCTTTCACGAACATTGGTAAATTCCATGCATGAAATTCCCCATTCTTCCATTAAATACTATGCTTATTTAAAAAAAACAGTAATTTTGACAGATAGCAGCATCATCTCGTAAAGAGCTGAGTGACCTACAATTCGAACACCGAGTAGAACGAGTCGATAGAAAGACAAGAGGGGCGGGGGGGGGGGGGGGGGGGGGGGGGGGGGATTCTTCGAGAGAGAAGAAGGAATCGCGAGAGAAAGTGGAGAGAAAGGAAGGTAGAGAACGGGTCGACGCGGGGGGAGGAGAGTGGAGAGAAGCCAGGAAGAGGAGGAAGAGTTCGAACGGGACGAAGGAAGAGGGGAGAGAATGATGCAGAATCGAAGGGCGGCGCCTGTGAGCAAGGTGTTTACCATTCCGGCCAAAAATAAAGTACAAAAGGCCAAGGTATATAGAAGATTCTCTCTCTCTCTCTCTCTCTCTCTCTCTCTCTCTCTCCCTCTCTCACTCTCTCTCGCAGGAGTAACTGGTAACAAAAAGCAGAATCACCGTCCGCGCATTCCTTAGCCCTCCATGGGCGTAAGGCATTCCCAAGGAGAGGAAAGGACCCCCGAGTTTCGAACGAGCAAGAGTCGAAACGGGCGCTCGAGGGGTCGTTTTCTGGTGCTTCTAGCAGTCAACTATGGCCGAGCCGCTTCACACCACGGTCAACACATCGACTTCCACGAAATTCCAGTGTCTCCTTTCCTCTGTGTCTCGTCTCTCCTGCAGGACATCTGCTCCGATTACCGAGGAATACACATCGGGTCCTTTTTCGCACGGAAAATACCCCCTGCTTCGCCATCAACGTCCCACCACACCGTAGGAACACATCAGATTTGATTCTCTCGCAGCCCTTGTCGGTTCTCTTTCATACACTCTCGGCCATTTGATCTTGAATCGTTTTTGGAAACTTCATTTTGGTTTCGACTTTTAGGTTTGATGAGGTGGTTGGACGTGTCACCGATGTCGTCCCTTTTCAGCTTTGCAATTGAGTTTTGGAAGGTTACTTCTGACCTCAGCAATATTACGCGTTCTCGGAAAAACTTTTTTTTTTTTTTTTGCTATCAAGGTTTGTGTTTGACAGGATAGTTACGGGTGTTTAGGTAGGTTTCAAAGAGTTTCGTTTGGTCTCGGTAATGTTTTTTGGAAAGCTTCGATCGAAAGGTTTGATAAAGTGATTGGGTGTTTGGAATGGACTTTAGATGGTTTTTAAATAGTTTTCCTTGATCCTAATGATTATTATTGATATCACGTGCTTTAGAAAATGTCCTCTTCTGTTCTCCTGGATTTGATAGAATGGTTGAGTTGTTGAAGAAGTTTTGAATTGGTTGGTCATTAATGGATGAGTTTTCTTAATAACTTTATCGACATTTGTACGTAGATAGAGACTTGATTATTTGACATAAAAATTAGCTTATTAGTTATTAGATTAAAGACACAAACTGTTGCAATCAGAATTTCGTTATTGTTAGAAGAAGATTGTAGTTATTTAATCCAATTATCAATAATTGATATAAATAAATTATTTAGTATTCTCTAAATAGAAGCAATATTATGCAATATTTATAAATTAAATGCAAAAGATAATGAAAATTCAAAAATTACGTGTACAAATCAGCGTTTTAAACAAATCAATACACACTCGTTGCTACACATGGGAAAAATTTGTCATTCCGTTATTTGGATTTCACTTGAACTCCTCACCCCTCATCGAAGCTTGCTCGAGTAAATTTAAATTTGAAATGAATATTTTCAACACACGTATTTATATATTTATTTAGGATGGTCAAAGGAGGCTCTGTAATTCCTGCAGTGTATACAGAAAGACATATCGTTGTACTTCTGTCGACTCCTTTCCAGGAATCGCGTGGAACATCTGCTTTCAGTGTCAATTTTTATTTTATTTGTGTATATTGCGTACATCCTTTCCCAATTTTCCACGCACCTAAAGTAAGGTTTATTTAAACAAACAATGAAATTAATTTGGATATCTTTTATAACGAAGTCGAGGAACTGACAAAAATAAAATAGAAACAGTAGTTACTATATTAGAATTATAATTAATGGAACTTGAAATAATTTCCACAAAACGTAATATTGTGTTATGTGATTACATTATGTTTGCAGTAATAAATGAAACTGAGAAATATTAACAAATCAAGAATTTAATAAAAATCAAATAGAAAAAAGTAATCGCTTCTGTGATGAGAGTATTATAATTAAACAGCAACATGATACGTCAACTGTTAAACAAAGATAACAAATAAATGACAAAAGATCAAATAAGTAATAGCCACTGTAATAAAATAATGTAATTACAATTTAAAGAAACTTAAAACAGTACCATAAAACGTAACACGACTGTATCGCGTTTAAATTAGAATTATTGCACATGATAATTTCTAGATTTCTAACTAACAGAATTTTTTAAAACCAAACACTTTTTGAAAAATCGTGTGGCTTGTCTAGAAAGATGTTACTGAATGGTTGAAGTTCGTTGAAGAACTCGTTGCAACCTTGTCCGACTTGTTTCTACGTTCACTTTGGAGAAGAACGGCGGTGACCTCATCGTGCGTGTCTGACGTGGTACTGGCAGCGACTACTGATTCCACTAGCCAGCCAGCCAGCCACACGTGGTCTGTTTTTTATCAGAATTTTCCTCGTTTCGGCGAACATTTTTCTTCAGTTAATTGCTTCTAAACTACTCTCGAATTAATAATTTTCTTTTTTCCTTTTTTAACAAACAAAATAGAAAGCACGATTCTATGATTATTCAATAAATGGAAACTCCAATGCCTAGAATGCAATTTTAGAATATTCAATGGAAATTTTGATTACTGTATGTTCCATTTGAAGTTGCATATTTCTACGTTTCGATCAAAAATTTCAATTGACGAGCGGAAATAAATAAATCTGTGGAAGCTAGTTGCAGTAAGAACACTCTTGAAGAAAGAAGAGAAACAGGTTTATCCTGGCAAACGCCATTATTCATCGCGTAAGACTTTTAGACTAGTATGACAAGGAATTAAATATAAAAATACAACGATACAACAAGAATACCAAAAATACAAGGTAATTATATAATTATACTGTAACATAATGATGGCTAAAATAAACTTAAGGCCTTAAAATGAAAAAAACAATTATTATAATTGCAATTTGGCGACTAAAATGTTTCTATACTAAAAATTATACACATCAATAAAAGACAAGATTATTTTCACAAGAGAAACGAATTGTATACAATTTAACCGAATTTTACTTCTCAATCATTCTTCTAAACTAAAATTTCCGATTTAGTTTCATAGAATTTCATAATTCTTCTAAATGAATTTCTAAACTTCTTTTCATCTATCGCTACGGAATATGTGTACAACAAAGGATATTTAAATGCGATATCTTAGCTGAATTCCAAGCTCGAAGAACGCAGACAAAACACGTTTGTCTGAGATCAAGTAGACCGCACGTTCGAGGGACAAATATTTCTAGAAAAATGTCCACGGCTACGGGCACCCGTATATTATTTAACCATCGTCGAAAACCATGTCTTGCACTCACTTGTCCGTTCGAAGAAATTGGGAAGGATCGTGTGGCACATGATCGCAATGATTATGATGGGATTCTCGAGGGTTAACGTAATTAAGATTCATTTTGTGTCTTACGGAAACAGTGGGTCCCGACCACGAGGGTTTCGTATATTCTGTGAGATCGATTCTGTTCCCTGCTTCGACTATTTATATTTTCTACTTGCGACGACTATTTTCGACTTTTGATCACCATATTAATTAGTCAATGGCGCAACGGTTCCTTTGGGAATTCTTCGCTCGTAAAGACGTTTGTCTGTTCGAATAGGATGGTAACTGGAAAACTAATGTTTGTAAATCATAAAATGAAGCACAGTTACGTTATGCGTTACTTGAGAATAAATAATCTTAAGAATATTTAAAGTAAAGTTCCTTGAAATCTCTTTTATAATTTTCACGATCTTAAAATTAAGATTTAATATTTAATACTCAATTTGACGTTGATCACACATTAAAAACTATTTAAGAATTTTAGCATTTAATTAAAAGAATGAAAAATACTCAAAGAAAGTCTCGAAAAATAAATTTCAAATCACTTGATTTTTCATTTCTTATGCAAATATTCCACCTTCACTTTCTTGCAAGCTCAAATATTTGTCTTCCACAATTTCCTAAACTGCAAAATATGAACAAACTGACTTGACTTGAAAAATTGTCATAAATAAACCAGAACAATGATCTGAAAAATTACTATGCAACCTGAAACGTTTCCATTTAAATGTTTTATATGTATTCCATTTAAAAACAGAAAACGAGAACATCCTGATCTATCTTTCTGCCATGTGTCTGCCAAGGGAAAAGAAAGAAAAGAAAAATATATGAAAAATCCATGGAACGAATGAAACGAGATCTCGAATCGTGAAATCGATCTCGGTGTTTTCCGTGGAAACGGGACGAAACGACGGTTTCAGCAACACGTGCTGAGATCCACCACGGAGTGATACGTCACATCCGTGTTCGAGGCCAACGGGGACGAAAAGAATCGGGCCGGCTGTTGCTTTTAGAAGTTAGAAAGCCAATTCTCGCCGCATATCTGACCTTGGCTCGATCAATATTTACGAACATCCGGTCTACGAAGATCAAATACCAAGAACGTTTTATGTTATTACGTTTGATCGAGTGATCGTATAAGGGAAACTCTGTCGCGACAAATCCTTACGTAACGCACAGCACAGTAGTAGGACAGAAGTATAAAACGGAAGTTTGCGTTCGATTTCCACGAAATCACCGCGAGGAATCGGAAATCCTTTCGACACGTCGCTTATTTGTTGGACACGATACTTTAAGAGGATTTTATTTACAGCGAGTTTTCAGTAATTTAACATTAAAAACGACTAAGGTTGTAAAATCTGTAGCAGAGAAATTGAAGTGGAACAGGAAGGAATGTATAATACAATAATGAATTCTCAATTCTGTTTATTTATTTGCAGAATCGTCTCTAAAAACGCAATATATATAACAGTCCAGTGACTTGTTTCTATTGTTTTATTAAATTATCAATTATTATTTATTATTTAATATTTAATTAAAAATTAAATTATTTATAATTTAATCTATTATTTTATTTAACTAAATTATGCGACAAAAGATGAAGATTGTTCTTAGATTGGAAATTTTAACATTGAAATACAACAGAATTCTCTCAACACTAGAATTACTAAAATGGTCAAAATGGTCAAAATGATTAATTTGTAATTTTTGTTAGAAATTTTATAGATACAAAAACAGTGTACATTCAAAGATTTAAATGATAAAATTCGGCAAAATATGTAAAGTAAAAGCTCGGGTGAAGTATCGTATTATACAGCTTTTCCATTTCTTTTATTTAATATTTGGATATTTTACGTTTCAATCCCAGGTAATTTCAATGTTAAAGTCATAGATTTGGAATCAATTGCAAGGGTGCAACCCAAGCCTGACATTCAAAATTTAATAGAACCGTGACAGGAAAGCGTACGTACAGTAAATTTTTAGGAGATCGTCGTAAAGGGAAGACCATCGATCTTTAAAATCGTAGTAGACTCAATCGCGAGAAAAAATTTTTAATAATTCGTATTCAGAAAAAAGGAGTGTCCTCGCTTTTTCCTTTCGCTGTACGATCAAAGAGAAACGAAAAAAAGAAAAAAAAAAAAAATGAATTCAGCAAATCAACTGTCTACGAAAAATCGGGAGACAGTCAACGTTCGAACATATTATTTATATTGCGTAAAGTCTAATCAAAAAATAATTCGCGTCCCCGCGAGCAGCGCGGCGTGCCCAGCAATGCGGCCTTTTCACGCGAAGCCAAAATGTAAATTACGGTTAAAATCACCATTTGCTTTCGCAATAACATCTGCATAAAGACCTTTGAGGCCAGGTCCCGTTCCCTTTTGTTCTCCGGCTGGGTTCGAAAAAAAAAAAAAAATCGGAAGCACAATGCTTGCGCTCGTTTGAAAGGTAAAGAAGAGAAGCGGCCGCGGCAACCCGCCAGCAAGAAAGAAGCTAAACCCATAAAATACTTGCCGCAAGCTACGATGCGTTATGAAAATATTAACGAAGCAATATCCCCTTTGGCCCCTGGTGTTGGCGAAACGATTATTTTCGCAAGCCTCCGGGCTCATTGTTCCCATCCTACGCGGCACACGTACGGAGCTTCACGAATCGCAAAAATAAATTGTCACTTTGTCGCCGTACCCTTTGACTTTCCGCGCGAAAGTCTAGTACGTGATCGGTTTTCACTTCTCCACGGCGAAGCGGATAGAAGGGGGACTGTAACTGTAAAAAACTGTCCACAGTTTAACACTGGAATTACCAAAGTGGCTAACAAAATGACCAATTTGTAATTTTTGTTATCGGATATCTTACAGATGTAGAACAGTGTATCTTTAGAGATTTAAGTGATTTCTCGTAAAGTGTATAGATAAAAGCAACTGTGTACTTTATTTTGTTGTAAAGTTTTATATTTTTTCTTTTCTTTTTTTTTTTTTTTCTATTTTAACATCTCTCACAGAAAATGACCAATTTGTAATTTTTGTTATCAGATATCTTACAGATGTAGAACAGTGTATCTTTAGAGATGTAAATGATTTTTCATAAAGTGTATAGATAAAAGCAACTTTGTACTTTATTTTGTTGTAAAGTTTTATATTTTTTCTTTCCTTTTTTTCTATTTTAACATCTCTGACGGAAAATGACCAATTTGTAATTTTTGTTATCGGATATCTTACAGATGTAGAACAGTGTATCTTTAGAGATGTAAATGATTTTTCATAAAGTGTATAAATAAAAGCAACTGTGTACTTTATTTTGTTGTAAAGTTTTCTGTTTTCTCTTTTCTTTTTTTTACTCTAATGGAATTACTTTAAAACTCTATTATAAATAGCTATAATTAATAATAGTTAATAATCTTTTTCTCCTCATACAATCTGGGCAATTGTTTGCATGAATTATTGACAATTAGAGAAAATTAATGTTAATAACGATAGTAAGTTGAAAATGATAATAAGAGAAAATAACAGCAGAAAATTAAAATGCAGAAATAAGAAAAGTACGTGATTTAGCAAAGACTGAATATAAGAAAGTTTTTAACACGCGCTTGCAAATTACTTCACGTTCAAACGCAGAGAATAATGCTTCGTTGTGGGAATCTATGCGAATAGTAAAATGTAATTTCGAAATTTGCCATAGATTCTATTAACATAAATATCGCATCGAAAAAACAATACGAGTGACAATGATCGTTCTTCGTAGAGGAACAACATAATTTCATCATTAAAATTCAAAGTTAACAATGTAACACACAGCTGTGACAGTGTATGCATTCAAATTGTACATTACTGTTTTTATTATTATTGTTTTGTGTTTTTTTTTTATTATTGTTTTCCTCATCTTTATATAATGCGTTCAACCATCTCATAAAATGCTCGTACTTACTTCATTTGAATACGACGTCGCGTTTTGCGCCATGTAATTTCACCCTATAGTTCTCTTGTGGTTTTCAATTGATTCCAGCAATTCGTTTCAATTTGTATCAAGAACTTCGCTTACTTAACTTACACGGTTTCGACGAATTTTAATTATTTGATCATTTGTTTAAAGATCGAGCTATTCATTTTTTATCGTTTTTATCGCAACTCTATTAAAATTCCGATCCAAATTTTGTTGCAAGTTAAGTTCCGATGTTTGGAACTCTGGAGTTCTCAAGAAATTCAGAATTGTTTTCTCGCGATTTATTTGAATATCGGTAACGTAGTGATCTACTATTTATTTATCTACTGAAATTCGTCGTACACGTTACCTATCAAAATTGAATTTCATTCAACACCAACTTTTTTCTCTCTTTGTTTTTCATTTTTCACCTAAACCTGTGTTTGAATTTATTCCACAACCATCCACCGAATTGCAATGTAAGTATTAAATAAAATATTTAAAATAAAAAAAAAAAATAAAAAATAAAAGAAGAAAAATGAAAAGGAAACGAGACAAGCTTCGCCTAAATTTCTGTCGAAGGCGAACGATGCGTAAAGGAGTATAGTCGGGTATGTACAAGCCAGAAAAGCGAGTTCAAAGCGGCCTCGGGCTGGTCACCGCCCCCACCGTCTTGTTCATGGCGAAACTATTTCTAATGGTCGACTACGTAGCCGACGAAATCGTTCGAGGCTGCGTGACGCCTCGAACACAATAGGCAAACTGGCTGAATTAAGGACAAAACCAAAGAAATTGTTCTTGTAAAAAACAAACGTCACCTACCCTATCGTCGCCTCAGCTATTTTATTTTTTTTCTTTCTTTCCACCTATCTCCGGTTTTTTATATAACGATAAAAGTCGAGCGTTGCCCCCTTTCTCTCTCGCGCGCGCAGGCGTTAACAGAAGTTTCTTTAGGGGACCTTGGAAACGTGGTTCTTAACGGGTTAGAGAAAGTTCTAGTCGAGAGATCGGAGATATTTCACGATGGTGAGGTGTCCACCTTGTAAATTTGGTTAATACACATTTACGATCGTGGAGTAAGAATATTGGGCTTTGTGCAAAATTGTTCAAAGAAGGGTCGGTGAAATATTAAACATTGGGAGAATTAATGAAATTTGGGAGAAATATTGAATCTTCTAGAATATCAGAATATTCAACGGCAATTTTTATTTCAAATTTAGATTTGAAATAAAATTTCAAAAAAAAGAAAGATCGACGAAACATTAGACATTGGAAGAATTACTAAATTTAGAAGAGATATTGAAATTTTCTACAAATAGAATTCTAGAAAAAAGGATTAGAATTCATGGAATCCAACAGCAACTGAAATGATCTGAATTAATAAGTATTTGAGGTCCTGAATAAAATTTCCCACAGAAGGATTGACGAAACATTGAATATCGGGAGGATTATTAAATTTCAAAGAAACATCGCGTTGGAATTCATCAGACGAAAGTCAATCAATCGAATGATGTAAGCAGCACTCTAAGATAAGAATTTCACGCGATTTGAGGAGGGTCGATTTAATTCCAGTTGGAGTCCATGAGCCGATCATTTCGTCCCAGTTCCGTCGAAATGGAAACCTGCCGAGCATCAGGCGAGCATCTGTCGCACGACCGCTTTAAGGTAGGCCACCGTCGAGGAAGGAAACACCTCGTGTCTCATTGGTCAAGATGCAAGGTGTGTATTACGATCCTTGCAACAGGTTGTTGTGCTGATAACGATTCCTGCTGCATGTACACGCTTCTTCCTTCTGATCCAATTTCGTATAAACAGTCCCCTCACGCTTCGAACACTTACAATGGTAATTAACTGTGCGACAGGTTCATTTAATGTTACTGATAAAAAAATCCTCGCTCGTATTTCCTTTGATGAAGTTTCATTAATTTTATACTAGCTTGTTGCTAATGAAATCGACAGCTATATGTTTGTTTTTCCTTTGTGTTTAGAGATTCTAGATTGTTGTAGAATTTACGTAAGACTCGACTTGACCTCGGTGCCATTTTTAATTATATCCTTAGACACTTGGGTTTAGATTAATTTTTGTAAAAATAAAAATTATTCTTTAGACTTAAAGAAACATTCAAACTACAAGGTTTACATTAAACAGGAAAATAATGTAAAACCATGGTTTTTTCTCAGTTTTTTTTTTTTTTTTTTAACAAATTACATCACAGAGCGAAAAGAAAAAGAAAGAATTTCTTTTGTGAACCTAACCACAACACTTGTAACCCTCATCATCCGGAGTGGACATCGAGACGAGACGAAAACCATTCTTTCTCCCCGTCAAACGAAACGGGAAACTGTTTGTGGTATTTGTATTTAATTACCGATAGCACACGAGCTTTTTCTCATACGTGTCACGCACCGTGGAGAAGTTAAATGCCAGGAAACACCGGCCGCCAAAAGAAACGAGAGTTTCCAGCGCGTGACAAAAGAACGACAATGAAAAGCGCCGAGAAGAAAAAGCAGTCACTTAACATGATCAATAACGATAGATTGAAGAAGTATTCCCATTCTCAGGGAAGCATCCTTTATGCTTTTATTATATTTCGTTTGAATTTAAGAAGACCATTCTTGCGTTTTGTTAAAATTTGACGACCATTCTGTTCTATGGTACTTTATTCAAATTTCGGAGAGAAAAAAATTTGAAAAGTGAGAATTCTCTTACAACGAACCTTTGTGCAAACGAAATTCTACATTTTTCTAGATTTGTCGACAAAGTAAGTCATTTCTCACGCCAGCCTCTGTCCCGTTCTAAAACAATTCTCATATCATCGAAGGATTCGAGATTAATCGTCTCATTGAAAACATTCCGACGTTTTTTCATTTTGTTCAAAAATTTCTGAATATATGAATTTTCAATTATTTTTTACTATTATTATTATCTTATCATTTCTTTAATATATTCTTAAATTCTGGAATTTTCTTTCTGGAATTCTAGTTCAATATCCTCTCGTTTTTAAAGTAAAACAATTCTCAAATATTTCTGTTACAAGTTGAAATAGATTATAAGCTGTGATAGATTCCACCCCGATTGGAAAATATCTCGGAACGTGACGACATTTCCCCAAACAACCAAGAGAAAGGGAAAGGGAAAAGGAAACAAAAAAAAAAAAAACTGGTGAAAAGCAGCGCCTTTTCAACCTCTTCTTTTTGCGCAATTCGCGCGTTCTGGCTCCTAATTGCAGCGACAGATGGTCGGCTGGTGGCTCGGAACGATCAACGCAATAAAACGTGGCCAAGTTATCCAGATTAGTTTCGTCCTGGGGGACGAGAGGCGAAACGTATCGCGTCTCTCGTTCCAACACAGTCGCCTGAATCGAGGAATAAATGAAGAGACGAGCATAAATCATATTCAAGAAACAGGCAGATAGGTGTGCGTTGCGCGTACGAGGTGACAGATGTCTGACGACCAACGTGTTCATCTACTGCGAACGCTAACCGTACGTATCATCCGTCCCCGCGTTCCAACGATTTGCATGCGGATGTTGGAACCAGTTTAGAACATGCACACACGTTGGCATGAATCATACTGTGCTTTCGAGTTTTCGAAACTTCCCGCGGTTTTTCAATTTGATCTTTCATAGATATTAGTGTGATTTCGGATGGTGGATGGTGGATTAACCTTTTGCGCTGGAATGAGAATCTTTCTGTCCCAAAATTGCAACATCTCCTCGCTTTTAAGTATATTTAAGTGTAACCCAGGCGAAACAGTAATAATAAATTTATTACTTCTCAATAATTTCAATCCCAGTGACATCATACCGACGTGTTCGAGAAGAAAGCGACGAATTATTGTATACGGTTTGGTCGCTCGTTATGGTCCGCAATCAGTTGCCAAGCGCAAGATTAAAGAAGAAATTTGATTTGATTGATAATTGAATTACAAGTAATTCTGATATAATTGTGTATTGGATTTGTCATTAACTTGTCTGTTAATATTTTAATGTTTTACATCTGTAGTTGTAATTGAAGATTTCTTCCAATATTTTAATATTCTGGTGATTTTTGTATCATAGACGGTGAAATTTGATTTGATTAGAAAAATTACAAGCAATTCTACTGTTGTGTAACAAAGAACATACTATGTTAATACCACTTGATAATATTTTAATAATTCATATTTGCGATTTGAATGACTTACGCTAGAAAAGAAATTTGTTTTAATAAGCATTAGTAATAAAATTATAAATAATTCTCTACGTTATTATGATACGAATATATGTTGCAAATATCAATTATAAATGCATAAAATGTTATAAATATATAAAATGTTAAATGTTGGTTACAATCTATGCTTCAACTCATAATAGAAATATTTAAGAGAGAAATCTTTCACATGAACGAACCTGATAGATATGACAGATGATTGGTATATCACTCAGAAAACATTGCGCAACTTTCGACATGTTTCCGATTTTTTTTTCAACGTTTATCGAACGAAAGACTGTCTGGAAGGTACGTTTCTTAAATCTTTGGAACTTGAAATTAGAATGTAGATAAGGAACGCTCTATTTATCTAAATTTAAATTCCGAGGAGGGCCATTGAAAATATCGTGTTTGTTTCGTGAATGTTTCACAAATTACATCATAAGAATATTGAGAGTAAATTACTAAATTAAATTATTAAATTTGTCGTGTACGTTATAACATCGAGAACTCGTCTCGTCTCACTTTCACATTCAGTTTTGTGATCTTTGTGTTAAAAAGAAAGGAGAAAAAAAATTAAAAAAAAAAAAACTAATCGATGAGAAGATTTCGAGCGTCAAATTCTCACAAATCTTTTTGAAATTTTAAAACGACTCCTGAATTTACCAAATCTCGAAGAACAGAGTCTAGATCTTCTTCAAATTTTGTAAGAGCGCCCGAATTTATAAAATTATCTTTCGCGAGAATTTCGTGGAGTCTCCAAATCTAAAAATACCACGACAGTATTGCGCGTGTATGTCCGGAGATATTCTGAAACGATATATTTTATATAAAAAAAGAAAAAAGAAAAAATGGAGCACGAATTTAAATTTCACCGGGAGGATAAATTTCGTAATCCGACGGAACTATTAATTCTCAAATACCGGTGAAAACAATTATTTCGAATAGACAACACGACAATTTATAGACGTTATTATCCATTATATGTCTATTATAGACGTTATTTATAGACGTAATATTTCCTCGGAATTACACGTATTTCAAATACACGATTTTCTTTCAACTCAGAGTAGGTCTTCCGAGTTAACAAAGCAGAAAGATGTCGCAAATTTGCGGTTACTTGCTCGCACTATTTATTCTTGTAATAAATTATGTTATACCTCTTGTAATATATTTTTAATATATCAGTACCAGAACTGGACAAATTTCATTCGAAACGTAACAATTCATGTCAAGTAATTGTATTTATTTGTTTATTTATTATTATTATGTAATGAAATTAAAAATCGCTTAGAAAATGCAAATGAAAGAAAAGATTTTAATAACCAAATAATTTAGAGAAAAATCAAATAAATCGATCAAATAAAGTGACATGTCATTCAAATAATCATCATTGAAATATTTTATTCAAACGACAAGCCCAAGCCTGGTTAGTACTATAGCAGAAGTTAGAAAACATATATTCGTTTATAAAATAAAGTTGCTACTATATATCCAGGAGATCCCGAGTGCATTGTGCGTATCGAGGCACGCATGCTCGACAATAGCACGCAACACGTGCGATCGAGAGCATTCAACAGAACACGCGTCGTCGGCAGGTGAACGTTCGCGACTTAGTAACTTTTTTATTGCAAACGAGCATGCACGTATGTCCTCGCATAATTGTGCAATCGTTTGACTTTCTTTTATCGATCCCCTAATAAACCTGCTGAATCAGTCATTCTTGACACTCTCTCGCATCTTTCTAAAAATCAAAGCCAACCAAACACGAAGAAGTTAACTTTTCTCTCTGTGAAACGTGTCCGTTTAAAACAACACGATTGAAATATACAAGTTTAAAAATGAAAATTGAGGGTCGATACTACGAATGGCCATGAACCTCGCAAGAGCAAAGCGATCCTCTGGAGGCGATTCTAGAATTTTTCGACTATTCGTATTCGAGTACGAGGGAGAATGATGCTGAGAAATTCATTTGTACAATGTAGAGATTATGATGATTTAAATTTATATCACAATACTACCAATAAATAATAACTCCTTAATTAATTTTAGTTGTTTATATAAAAATATTATCAATATAACAAAATATATAATTACTAATAATTTAACGAAGATTAAAAAATGAAAGTTAAATGACGAATAATTTCTACGAATGAAAGTTAAATAACGAAATAACGAATTTCTACTATGGCTACAATATATATATATATATATATATATATATATATATATATATATATAAGTGTCAGTAAACATTTCCATGGTGATAATAAAATTAATAGCTATTTTTAAATACTGTTTATATTAAATACACATCTCGACGGAACGATTTAATGAACATAGATATCGTTGATCTAAATACTTCAAAGTAGAGGTCGCTACAACAATGATGTGAGCGCCGCCATCTATTAACATGCAGCGGAATAAGCGTTTGTGGATGTCGTGATCGATGATCTATTGTTTTAACAGATGAATAACGTGTGTGTAACATGGACGGACCGCTCCACGTGTTTCTTCAGCGTGCTTCGACGAATATATAAATAATATAATTGCTAATATATTGTCTGTAGTTTAACACAAATATATTTTAACTTAACACAAATGATACTTATTCATTCTTCAGAAGAGACAATTTGAAAGAAGAGAAGAGAGAAGGAGAAATATTATATAGCGAACCGGTTATTCCCAAACTCCGCAGGAGAAGAATCAAGCGGGATGATTAAGTGTAACCGAACTATGTATCGCGTGCCTAACCGGTACTTTCAAGGCTCTGCTATCGGATAGAATCATCAAGGAAAATGCGAACCGTCTGACTGCTGTACATCCGCAAACGCCACTAGACTATATCGGATCCTATGTTGTTCGCGTAACCACTGGATTAACTAGAAATTAGGGGAAAGAAATTGATCGATAATTAACAATGGAAATAATTGCAGGCGGAAATTGGCTGGCTCGTTAGCCCTGCGTATTAATGCGGGAAACGCGACAAGATCTGCATGCGTAATGGCCGACAAGGGCAGGTGATGGTTAAATTAAAAAAAAAGAAAAAAAAAAAGCGTCGACGTTACTTTAGTTTTAATGTAATTACTTGGTCATTTTCTCGTGGAATATTCTTCTTATCGTTATTCTAATCAGAGATCTTTCATTTGAGAAAACTCGTATGTTTTATTTATTAGTATATTAATTGAGGATTTGATTGAATTAATTTTAATTTATATCGTTTAGAATATTGGTTCTAATACGTTCGTATTATAATTCTGAATTAACTCTATGTATAAAGGCTACAAAATGAAGAAGAGAATGTCTTAAAGATTAATCAGTAGTTTGTTTATTTGTTACTTCGGTAATTAATAAACAAACTGATTAATAATTCAGTAGGTAATTTAATCGAGTTTGGCGTGTTTTGCATCATTGGAGTATTTTTACGTTAAGATCAATATTAGCGATAAGTTAGTTTCAATATTCTTCGATATTTCTATGTTCTTGACCAATTTTGGCTAATCTTAACCAACCAGTTAATTGATTGAAATCGAACAACACTTAACTAAAAAAGTGTAAAACCTTTTAGCAAGATCCGAAAGAGCAAAGGGGCCAACTAACAAAATGAGAGACGACAGAATTAAAACATTTAACACATTATTTCTCGGTGATTGGGCAGTCACGTTTTTGTAAGTAGAAATTTCAGAGGTTTAGAATTGTTGAAGGAACAATGTTTGTCTATTAGAGTTAACTCGCAACCTGGCTTAAAACCTCTCGAAATCCGGGCTCGTGAATTTTATTCACTGTAAATCGAGTGGAACAAACGTTTCGACTCCCAAGGTTTCAAGAAATTGAGTCGCCTTGGAGGACTTCGACCGGCAGGAGACTTCCCCCGAGGATGAAAAGAAGCCCAAAGGCTGTTCCTGATACGACAAAAGCTGAAAAGAACGGGTCAAAGAGCTTCACAGCTGCTCTTTCTCACACTCGAAACGTTTCGTTGCCGCGTACGAATTCGCACGTGCTCGGCCGATCAGTTTCTAAAAAGACGTGTATTTCCTGATACCGCGATTATAATACGAATATAAAGCATACAAGTGGAGTTGTGACAATAAACAAATATAATAAAGTCGTCAAGTATCAACGTTTAATCAAATTAATAAACACAATTCGTTAATTTATTAATTATTGTGCTAATTTAGTGCCCCTTTGTTGTTATAAACGAATTTCACCCGATCACTATCAAATTGAACTATCAAATTTCAAACAAGTATAATTTTTCATGGACACTTCGTAGACACTTACGACATGTTTTTAGAGACTTGAATACGCACCAACATGCAACACAGGTGTATGTCTGCAACCTGTTTATTATACTACAAACTTCCTTCTATTTTTTGCCTTTTAATTTCTCTTCGTATATAAAAGAAAAAGTATACTATGAACTTCTTTCTATTCTTTTAATTTCTCTAATAGAAATTCTACACCTATTTTAATCGTAGACAGTTCCAAATTGTCAAATATACTAGAAAATTATCATTGAAAGAGTGCAACTACAGCTAATTATTACAAACTGTTCAAAAGACTTTAAAATCTCGAGACAAAGACATGCTCGTTCTTACTTCCTGCAAGAATCGACATAACACAATGGATCTAATCCAATCGTAGATTCTAGATTCAAATATATTATATTTTTATATATTATTATATATTATATAATTTATTTATTTATTTATTATACTTTTATATACCTTTATATATATTATACTTTTAAGTTATAAAATATTAATTATAAAATTAAACTATAAAGTGTAAAAACAATATAGACTATATAAAATACAGTAAAAAAAAAAAATAGATAATATAAAATATAAAAATATAATAAAATAATAATTATATTAATTATAAAATTAAACTGCAAAGTATAAAAATAATACAAACACTATGAACTTGAATGGGGAAAGTTAATTATAATAATAACGACAAAGTACGGATTCAAGATCCAACAATCGCGGGTGAAAACCACGGAGGAAGCATCGGAAGGCTGGAGGAGCGATCGAATCAGCCCGGCTCGCACCTGATACATGCACACAGATCAACAGGTGACGCTTTCCATTACAATTTACACGGCACCTGGCCCACATACGCGCGAATATCGAGCGCGAACGACTCGCTCTCACAGCCTCCGTGTTCCTCCTCCGTATAGGAGGAAGACTCGCAACGGGATTTCCTGACTCGCGAACGAAACGGAAGAAAAGGGGGTGCTTGGCTCGCTGCTGCTCGCGGCTGCTCTCCGCGCCGCATTGAGAGATGCAGCTGGCCTCTGGGCGTCGAGCACGGGGCCCGGTGCAACCCTTCCAACAGCCAGGATATACACCAGAACAGAGCGCACCTGGCCATCACCTGCTCCCCTCCTTTTTCTGTGGCTTCTGCAGCGGTGCACCGGGGACCAGCCGGCCGGAATTCGCCTCTATTGGTATTTTCGCGTCGTCGTAGTCGAAATGCCATGTGTGTGTGTGTGTGTGTGTCTCCTTTTCGCAACCTTCTTCAACCTTCGCGGGGTTTCGGCAGCGAGGAGGAGAGGACTGGGGAACGCGCAGATTTCCGGCGCTGTGCACTTTGACACCGGAACTTCCATGGTTTCTCAGGCGAGATTTCAGGGGAGGAAGGCGAAACCGAGACTCATGGGAAAGAGTTTGAAACAGGCTGACCCATTTCTTTATCTTTTGTTTTGTTTTGTTTTTTAACTAGTGAATTTCAAGCAGGCAAGATATTTTTCTGGACACTTTTCGGATGGGTAATTACTCTTTGTGGAATGCTGCATTGACAAGAGAGGGAAAGTTCTTTGATTATTTTTTAGCGTATGGGATTTGGAGCAATTTGGATTGCAAAGATTATTTTCTGATCGTAACTTCTGGTATTGAGAATTTAATAGAGAGTTAAATAATCGCGAAAAGATGATCAAAAGCTCGTGATAACTTCTTACATCTATTTATTATAACGAATTTCTTATTGTTAATAATTTTCGTTATTACGATTTATTATTAACAAAGGTGTGACATCTCAGCGAAGAAGTCTGATTGTTAGATCCTTGAGCGATATTAAAAATTGTAATTGACATTTTGCACGTTATACAAAATCATGACCTGCGTCAAAACAAAAGTGGAAGGAAATTCTTATCCTGTCATTTCATAATCTAGAAATTAATCACATTAAGATAATCACCCGTATTTATTATTCATTCATATTAATTACGTTTTCAATCGCTACTATTAATAACTGTAAATTTTATTAATCAATTTCATCTCTGAAAATTGAAACTAAAATCTCACGTATTTACTATATTGTGCATTATGAGAGTGCAACTTTACTGTGTGTGTGTGTGTTACTGAGAACGTGAACACTGCAAATCTGCGAAAGAATTACAAATTTTGACCATTTTAATGCTAATCTGTTAACTTGAAAGATAAAAAGAAATAGCACCGACAAACAGCAACGCAAAACTTAGTCGAGCCAATTTCCATATCGTCACCCGGTGGTCAGGCAATACGGCGACACAACCCCCGGGGGTTGTATCGAAACTTCCCCCCGTTTCCTGGCTGGCCACTGAATTCCGTAATTTTCAGCCGGTGTCCGCCGGTGGTTCGATCGATAAACTTTTTCGTGCCTGTTGCACGCGTAAACCGGTGCATGTGCATTCCGGCGTGTTGCAGGTGCATCACGCCCTCGGCTAGCACCTTTCTGTTTATTTTCCAATGATTAGTCAGCGCTATATCTCCCTACCTCCCGCTCGTTTCTCCTTTTTTTTTTTTTTTTTTTTTTTCTTTTTTCTGCTTGTTTCTGTTCCCTTCTCTTTCTCGTATTATTACACGATTCGACGAGCACGAGGCGCAACATACACGCTGCACGGAGTTTATTGCTGCAATAGGTGGGACGAAATTGCCCTCAAAACAGCAATTACAACGTTTCGACTGTTTTACGCGACGATTATCTACCCCTGCGTGACTTTTCAGCTCTTTCGGCCCGTGTGTTTTGATATCTCGCGGATTTCCTTCCGTCGATTTGCAAATTGCTGCGTTGTTCAACGAGACGTAACATTTTATAAATGTAGTTTCATCGATCGGCCAGTACACATTAATGTGGCTTACAATTTTTCACTTTTATACTCTCTTTTCTGTCACCACCGAATCGTAATTAAACTGTTGAAATTAATTGTTCTCTCTGAGGTTGATGAACAGATCGGTATATCAAAGTTCAATTGTTTTTCAATCTATTGAATTACAATTAGTTTGTTTTTTTAAAGTTGTTGTCCAAAGATCTTTCCCTTAAATCAATAGATTAGTATACTAACATCACAGTGCCTGTATTTTAAATTAACTGAATTTTTCTTCTCGAAGTAACTCATCATAGATCGTTTCTAGATTTTGAATCTACCAAATTGCAATTAATGTTTTCTCCTGTAAGTGAATGGATCAATTTTCGTATTTTCGAGAGTCTGAATCCATTAAATTAACTTTTCTCCAGTGTCAATGAATGGAATTAATCAATCTGTCCCTAGAATTATCGATCGTCGTAGAAACAAAATATTCGTACAGATCGTTTCACAGACACGACGAATATTTATTGTGTACAATATGATAATGAGATATCGTGTACCAATTTCAGTAGAGTGCTGGATCTAGGTCACTAATCTTCTAATGATCCAGTGTCATTTCTAGACGAGGAATGTAGCTACTCTGTGAACATTCGTCATTTAGATAAGTGGATCTAGGTGGGTGCAAATAACAAACTGTTCACGTAGTTCGCTCTCTGTCATATATATGACGAATATGTTAATTAACACTTGGACTTTTCAATCAAGAAAATCCAACGTTTCCTCGAGGCTGTGTCATTCGCTGTTCCATCAATGAATTTAAAACATACGAAATTTTACTTTTTGAAAATAAGAATTTATTCTTTGAAAGTAGCAGAACTTTTATTCTTGTTACTGTCAAAAAATAAAAGTTTTCTTCAGTTTAACTCTCCTTAAACTATAACTATAATGATAGTTAATCGTAGAATACTCGTTGTATATAATATGTGGTAATTATACGTAACTGCAGTTTTATTGTTTCAATAATTATAAATGTACTTCAGCTTTGACCGTAGTTAAATGCACGTAGTTATAGTTATAAAATTGAATTTATAAATCACGAATACGCGAGGCTTGGATTGGGTTCTGGATTTTAAATGCGTCACACATGTGGCGGCGAACTTATAAAAGTGGACAGAAATTTGCATAAAATATCCGCAGTGTAGTTCTATAAATATTGTTGTGATTTAACTTTTGAGTGATACACATTTTGTGCCTCGCTAATTCTCGATTATATCGTTCGTATTAGTCAGAATTTCTAAGATTATGTATCGATTAGAGAGATTTCTTTCACTTTTAGTACACTGCTGCAACTTATGAATTATTTTAATTTTTTTAATTATACTTTTGCATGAAAATCCACAATGTGCCAATTACTAATATTCTCCATTCCCCGAATTTTCTATAAACTCGCAAAAATCCGTAATTTATTTATTTATTATTCAAAATACTCCAAAACTCAATCTAATTAAACATTAATAACGCAACGGAACGATCAAACGAAATTTATAATATTAAAAATATTACAAATCTAATCAAAATCTACCAAAAAAAAAAGACAGGATAAATTATGATTTAAAAAATGAGAAAAAGAAGAAAACCGTGTTCAAAATACCTCAAAATTCCATGAATAATTCTATTATAACATTCAAAATGCTCCAAGTCTCAGCAAAACTAATCAAAAGCTACCAACCCAATGAAACAGGCCAAATTACGATTTAAAAAATGAGAAAAAACAAAGAAAACCCCATTCAAAATACCCTAAAACCCCGCGAATCTAATTAAACATTAGCAACGCAATGGAACTGACCCAAATTTATAATATCAAGAACACGCAAATTTAATGAACGACTGGCAGACTAAAAGAAAAGAAGAAAATTACAATTTAAAAGAAAAAAATGGGAAAGGAAAGCCTCCGAAACTCGTCTAACAATAAGCAAACCGTGGCGCACGATCGAGCGACACGGAGTGTGGCTGGGAATTAAATAACGCTGCTCGTATCAGCCCGTTATCTATTTAGGCTTGCTCAAGCTATCGCTTGTTTGCCCGAGAAGCCCAGTTATGCTTTCGTGTTCACGGGAAAGAAGGAATTTGTGGCGGACGATTGGCCATCCGTCTCCGTCTCCAATCTTCTTCGCGTGGCATTTAAAAAAAAAAAAGAAAAATCGTCGACAACACGATCGGGGCGAGAAACTCGCGAGCTTCTTCGTCGCCACGTTCGCGAAACGATCGCTTTTCTCGACGTCAACCCGAACCAGCATGCGCAATTCGACACTCCCCGGTGCTATCGTTTCGGTTTCAGAGACCATTTAAACGCGATCGTGTTCTTTTCCGTGTTTCCTTCGGCGTGGCAAAGAATTTTAAAAAAAGAGCAGGAACGGTTTCGTCGCTTCGTTCTTGTTTAATTATAAGTTTATTATTATTTATGTATTTATATAATAAATATAGTATTTATAATATAAAAATTTATATAATAATAAATGTATATAATTAAGTTTATTATTTACATATTTATATATATTTATTATATTTATATATAGTATTTATATTTATATATAGTATTTATATTTATATAATTATTATATTTATATATAATATTTATATATATATTATATATATTTATTAATTATAAGTATAATTATGTAGTTACATAGTTTCAATTCACAAATAAATACATTTTTGTATTTCCATGAACACAATTGAAGAAATATGAACTTAAATTAGAAGTTTAGTCTATTTTTTCGCACTTTCAAATTTCCCGCGACAACTATAATTTTAATAACTGTAATTATCCTATTTCCTAGACAAACGTGCGAACGACTGTAAATTTTCATTATTCGTCGTGAATTTCAATTTTCGCTCGTCATTCTGTGCTGCTTGAAAATTTGTCATAAATTCTGATCAAATTAAATTAAACATAGAGCTGGGTAACTTGAATTAAATTGAAGAATAACGAAACCTAATTGCAACGTGGCAATCTTTTGAAATGCGATCGAAAGTCGAATTCTTTTTATCCGTTTAGCCAAGCAATGAAATTAATTAACAACGAAGATTATTCAACTGTAACAAAAGAGAGAGAGAGAGAGAGAGAGAACTGTAAAAATAAAATTTTTTCTCTCGCAGGACGAGAATAAAAATAGATCTTCCAGACTTACTCATCGACCACGTTCGAATAATAATAGACGGCGATAAAACATACTGATATAATGCGACCAGTAAAGAGAGCAGACGCGTCAACCTTCTTCCTAATCCCAATAAAATCTCTAATAAACCTCCCGAGATTCTACGAGATTTGTCATCTCTGAGGGAGCCGCTCTGACATTTTAATTGAAGCTGACACGAGCTCTCGAGGAGACTATATTCGGCCCAAGCCGAATAGCAATTTCCATATTTCATGCAATTCACGGAACCGATCGAATTATACATCGATAAATTATCCTGCTCCTTCTATTGGAAACGCTTGCAATTCGCACGCGTACTGAGAGGAATGATCGACGTGTGTTTCCGTTATCACGCTCGTTCTTCTTCCACAGACGTGGCGATAATATGAACGTGATAATATATTAATTTGAGACACTACTTCTCTAGCTGACACTGTCCAACTCTGACGCTTCTTTTTAATTACGAGAATATTCAATTACTCCTACAGTTTTACAACTGTGTGGAGATCTTTATCCATTTGTGTGAAATTTAAACATGCGCAGAATGCGAAACACTGGAGTTTTCTTAAATTGTATGAAGCAGAGAAATAAAAAATTGCACAATTTGTATAAATTCCACGTGTCGCGTGAATTTCTATAAATTCTATAAATCGCATAATAATGTGAGTTCTGTAATACTGCGCGTGTAAGCTCGTTTGCGAATTGTATAATTGTATAAATTCTATGTAAAATGCGTGAATATCGTCCGATTTAATTCGTGTAAATTGTATAAATTGTACAATTTGTATAAGTATTATACAAGTCGTGTAAATATTGCACGAACATTCTATATAATTATATTAGATAGAATTATATAGAATTCTATACAGAATTATGTAAAATACAATACAGTAACAATTTCAAACAACCAATCTCCGTTGAAGATTACTAAATAAATTACTAAATAATAAATTATTAAATATTAAAAATTACTAAACAACAAATTACTAAATATTAAATAACTAAAGATTGCTATAATAAGTTGTTGAATAATTATTAAAGATCGCTAAATAAATTATTGAATTCCATTCATAAAACTGTAAATTTGTATGAAAATTCACAATGCGTCGTGCGTTGAAAGAAAAATAAAAATAATGATTCGCAAGACGAAAGAAATATGCGTCGCAGCAAAAATTACGTCGTCTAGTCGATTTTTTTAAAATACCGGCGAATTTAAATGTCTCGCAACATTGAGAATTTTTTTTTACATCTTGGTAAAAGTTGACAAGCTTATCAATTAAATGACAGAAACGCCGGCATCTGAAATCTCAATATCTGATAACGCAATTCGGGGTTTTTAATAAATTGGCGATGCTAATAGTGGCCAGATTAGATAGTAAATAAAGAGGCCAACATTTTTGTCAAACTTTTTTAAACTGGTGATACTTTTTTTCTTTCTTATCATTTACAGTTATTTGGAATCTTTTTTCTTTTCTTTTAAATCTATCAAATTTTGCTTTCTTCTGGAAATTTAAGCAAACATATAGAAGAGAAACGAGATATTAGGAGACTGAGAGATTTAAGAATCTTTCTCTTTAGAATTCTAAATCTATAATTCTAACAAAGCAAAGCTCGAACGTTTGAAATATCGAAGATTCGAGGCAATTTGTGATTATTTGTAAAGTAAAACTATCATTAAAATTTACAATCTTTGAATATCAAAGATTTACACAGAAACTAATTGGAAACTCTGGATCTGTAATTCTAAGATTTATCTAATATCTAAATCTAAAAATCCCCATTTTTTCGACGTTTTTACGTAAAAATTCAAAATCAAAGTTCCGAAGAACTAATCAAAATTAATAATTATAATTAACAATTGATAAATTAATCTACAATTCTAACAATAAGTTCGTAATTTTAAATCTCTCCAAATTTCCAATGTTTAGACATTCTTACACGAAAAGTTGAAGTTGAGAATTACTCTAAAAATTTTAAAATCTAAACAATCGTAAAATTGCCTCGAATTTCCACTTTTCTTCTTTTCTTTTCTTTTTTTTTTTCTCCAGACGCGTTTGCAGAAAAATAAAAATTCCAAACTCTCGGCTACCAACTTCCTCGCGCACTTGTTAAATAACCACCGGAATTTCGCTTACGTAAGGCTTAAACTCGCAACGAAACTGTAATTGCACAGAGTGAGAAACCGCGACAGACAGAGGATCCAACCATGACACGGTCAGACACCATAGACGGAGGAGTTGGAAACACGGCATAAGCAAGAAAATTGTCAGCGTCTGCTTGGCAACTCTTACATTCCATGAATGCGAAACGAGCTAGAAAAGACCGCCGCTGTTACATGTACGTAACGTTGTTCCCATCTTAGAAAACAAGCGAACCGAACACGTGTGACGTCGGTTCATATTATAATCGGCAAGGCTATCGATGGGACAGGTTATCAGCTGCTCGAGATTCGGCCATTGAACGGTCCTCGTGCGAGAAATAAACCGAGAGACAGAGGCGTTTGATACCGATAACGCTCTGTCCGCTCGCTCCCTATTTCGCCAACTGTTTCGTCAAACGTCTCCCGACGAACGTACCGTAAAATTTCTCCTATGAAAGTTTCATTGGCATTACCATATAACCACCGCCTATCGATACTAACCTGCGATACATTTTAACGAGAAAAGGGAATTTATAGCATGTAGCTGTACACACCCTCTCTCGTCGTGCAACGTTATCGAACAGCTGGCGAATTTTTCTTTCTTTTTTTTTTTTTTTTTTTAGGAAATACTTTGAGTTGCGATTTAAAAGGGGAACTTTTTCACGAACAGTGAAAACAATTTGGCGAATAATCTCGGATTTTTGCACGTGAAAGTTATCCAAGGCTATCCAAGATAAGGCAAGAAGTTACAAATGTGTTTTTAGTTAATTTGTAGTTAGAAAGCTCCTGTTTCTGAATTTGAACTCGTACAGAGGGATTTGTACGAAGATATATTGATTTTAACATTTTTCTCGTAAATTTTCTTCATATCGAATATATACGTGATTTATAGTAAATTTCTTTCTTAACGTGATTTACTAATTAACAGTGTGAGAAATTAGAAAATTAAGCGAATAGAAACTAATCAGATTAATTATTTCACCTTTTTTTCACCTAATTTACATGTATAGCTAAAATAATTATTTTAAAATAATTAAATATATTAGTAATTAATCGCAACACTATTTTTTTATGATATTTTATTGTTTTAATTAGCTACTTTCAACGTATTAAAATTTGAACAAATTCTAGTAAAACCTTGTCAAATTTTCACACTCTATCAAAGCGTCGAAAGTCTTTTCGATCAATAATTACGAACAAATATTGTATAAGAAGCGATAATATCTTACAACCGGTGTTCAATTTTATCTTGTTGACAGAAGCTGTTGTTTTAATAAAAATTTAATCTGCCGATTGTGCGTGTGTCTTTCAAATAGCTCGATTGGATTTATCGAATTTTCGAAAAGGTTTCCTACGATTCCTCTGCGAACAATGAGTGAAAACGACTCACCGATTACGTCTAACACGAATTATAATACATGTGTCATGTGAAAACTTTCTTCGACACGGAGAGAAGTTTCAAATATTGCACAACGAAAAAAACAAAAAAAAAAAAGAAGAAGAAAAAAGAAAAATCGAAACTAAAGAACGAAAACTAAATGAAGCCAAAGTTTAAAAAGTGACACTTCTTGTAAGGCTAATTCAAGATAAAGAAAAGTAGGATATTTATCTTTGGTTAATTTATCTCACCTAGATCTTCTTCTGTAGTGAGAAAAAATGGTGAACAAATATCAGTCTGACGTGACTTTGCACCCAAAAATCTAACTATACTCTGCTATTCTACTTGAAACTTATCGTGTGAAAAAGTGCAATTAACGATAAGCTCTGTTTCATTAACGCGTGGTGTTTTATCGCTGATGATTTATCATAGGTGATAGTGTTTACTAACAGGATTTTCCTTCCTTTTTTGTCGCTATTGTTGAAAAAACATTCAGCTTTGTATTGTCATATTTTTGCAATTCAATTAATCCTTAAGTATTGCAGACCATTTTGAATTTTATTTCATTTATTTCTACTTCTTCTCTCAGACTGTTTTATATTTTTCAATGCATTTGTTACAGATCATTATAATTAAATCAATTTTTTTAGAGTAATTATTAAACAATTAATAATGATACTAATGTTTTGCGAAACTTTCTACCATAGTTTTATAAGCTTCAACATCTGTAATACTTAAGAGTTGAGGTATAATTTTACTGTTTAGTTCTAAAAAAAAAAAATCTATACTAATGAAAAAGTATACTTCTAACTGACCAATAATTAAACATCAACAATTTAAAATTTGAGAATCTGCACCAACAAATTTCACTAAAAAGACACCAACACTTCTAACTTATATATCAATTTTCACTCCAATCCCCAATAATTAAAAACTGGCAGCTTAGAACCTCTTGCGCTGGAATGGAATTGCCACGCGCGTCGAGAATTTTTTTCTCTCAAATTGCAACACTTTCTCAGTTTATTCAAATATATTTAAATGTAATCCAGGCAAAACAAATACTTTTACTTTTTAGTAACTTCTATCCAGCAATATCATAACCGACGAGTTCAATGGAAGAAGAAAGCGACGAATTATTGCATATACAGGGGTTCGGTCACTCGTTACGGTCCGCGCAACCACCCGCCAAGGGATTAAATCAAACCAAAGCAAACCTAACTCGACCAAAGCCGAGACCAAACGCGAATTCACTCGGGGTACAAATGGCCGTATTTGGACATCGGTCGAGTGGCGAGAGAGTTCATCGACGAAGCGAAACAAAAGGTGAAACAAGTGGAGGTTCTATGAACACTTACCAATAAGTCATCCGTGGTGATGGAGTTATCTGTGTAGAAAACAAGAACTTCGACGGTGAGCGGCGACGGTTCCCGCAATTTCGAGGCGAGAAGCAGGCAGGCTGTCCCGAGTAGCTGCAGCTGCGACTTCTTGATCGGGCAGATCGAGAGGAACCTGTCGACGTAGTTCATCGACAGGGGAAAGACCTCGTCCTGACACTTCTGCTCCTCGCATACCTGTCAACCATCATTAACCAACCGATTAGAATCGTGCCCGGTTGCTTTTCGTTCACGTATTCTGACCCAACGATACGGTCCCAGGCTCTTTCACTCGAAACGAAACACGAAAGGGGTTGGCTTTCAACGATTTGTCCCTCCCTCTCTCCCTAACGTGTATCTCGAGAGGAAGGGATAGAACGGCGCTTGGAAATTAGGGACGTATCGATACCTGACCTTCTTTCTGACGAGAAAATCACGTGGAATGTGGGTACAGTTAGGTTTCTTTGGAGGGAGAGTCCGAGGGAGCGGAAAATAAATTTTAGACCGGAGGACAGTTTTCGTGCGAGGTTAGGATCGGCTGATGGTATTTAAGATATGTAGAGTGAGGTTAGGGTATCGTTAGTGATACGTTATATTGCTCTCTGTTTCTCGAAAAATTGTGTGAAAATTCTTTGAAACTGTCGTGCTATTGTCACCGGCATTTAGGTTCAATTTCACACGCATGTTTTCTAATAACGTAATAACAACACTGTATTCTCGGAACAAACTCGAGTTTAAATATCAAACGTTGTAATTCCGATTATGTAATGGGATACACAGTATGTAAACAAATTAGGTGCGCCACGTATTTTATAATTTCATTTCGTAATACTTATCTTTACATGTTTTTAATTTTTTTTTTTTTAAGTTAGCTTGGAGGAAACGTAGAGATTAAGGAATTAATGAAGAAATACAAGAGTTAAGAGCTTTTTGAAAATATCTAAATTAAATTGGAAAATATTTAAATCAAAATTGGAGCTATTTCAAATTTTATAACATTATCGTCGTAAAAAAAAAGAGTCACGCTCTCAACGTTCTTTCAGAAAGAATTACTTGAATTTTTCACGATCCTAGCAAACATTAAACCATTAAATAAATAAAATCAGAATCGCGAACAGACTTCGAGACGACAGGCAACGGAATATCGACGTGTTCAATCGGTTGAAAAATTAACGGCAAATTAATAAAGTAGCAGCAAAACCGGAGGGGAGAAAAGAAGAAGAAGGAGGAAAAAAATAAAAGTGGCGAATACGTCAGAGACCGGATTTCCTCTTCTCGTATTTTAACATCGCGGCTTTGGCTAATCGATCACCCTGGGGCACAGGTCGGGGACCTCGGTTTTTGTTTTCAAAGCATTCTCCAAGAGAGAGAGAAGATACAATCGATACAGTCGATGCTGAAGAAGAGTATAACGAGCTTTCGACGTCGAACGAAATTCCAGTTCGCCGGGCTGAAATAATTTTCTTCACTAAATGAACGCAAAAAGTCCGTCTAAAGTCCGACGAAAATAAATACAGTGCGTCGATTCCAGTGGTGTTTGTTACACGAGATAAGATTAATCTTGCGTGAATTAAAAAAAAAAAAAAGAGACGAGAATGAACATTAATTAAACGTGCAGTTCATTTTTAACTATTAAGCAATGTGACGTAAAAATTGAGATTTAACCCGACTCACGATCTCTTTTCCGATCTCCATAAATAGGTATTAGTCAGACAGATGTGAAATATCGAAACGTTATATATAATTTGTACCTATTAAAGAAATTAAATTTAAGATTTAAATTAGAATTACCGCGAGCGTGACTGGATATTATAAAATAAGAAATTGACTTGGGTTTCACTTCAGTTGAAATAAATCTACCGATCGGTATTAACTTAAAAATATCACAAGCAGCACGTCAAATCAAGTGAAATTGAGTCAAAATCTTACGACATTTAAAGCATACGAAAAATGAAAGACGTCTAATTAAAATATAGAGAACATTAAACGAGAAAATAACCAACAAGTTATATATGTATCGTCTCGTCGATATTCATTTTTCAAGATATTGTCGACTCTTGAAATTATTGCAAAGTCGAGAACAGACCGATGAAAGATATAGAATATATTTCATTTATATCAAATGGTCATCGTTTCGATGTTTATGCAGATATATAAAGCGAATTATTGCAAATTGGAGAACGATAAATATCTTGAAGATGTCGAAAGATAATCATTTCAACACCTTTTTCGATACTTTCAACGCATCAAATAACAATTATATACTGCAAATTCAAGAAGACAAACACGAGATGCATATCGAAACATAATATGCTGAAACAAGATATAAATTGCAGACTGAAAGATTATCATTTCCAAAATTTATCACAAACATAAATCGATTGATTGAATAATTATTGAATAATTATTCTCGATGTAAATGATATCGGTACATCGAATGAAATATTGTAATTTATTTCCATTTTTCATTTGTATTAAAAGATGAAAACATTTTCTAAAAGCAAAATATATCTCGAATTCGGCTGAAATAAATACGTATACACGGAGTTCACTAAAAACAAATTGTGTTCCACTGTATTTACTGAAATTTGATTCAAACAAACTGCGTTCTACTATGACTGAAATTTGCTACAAACAAATAGAATTACACCGTATCGACTAAAACTTGATTCGATTAAATGGTAAATCGCATAAACAGAATTTTACGGCATTTACTAAAATTTTGTTGAAGTAAATGGAATTTTACAAGTGACGGTACATTATGGCAAACCGAAAATGCATCTGCGCCACTGTGTATCTCGAATGTACAAAAGGACCGCCATAAATCGGCATTCCAAGAAGTTACTAATAAACCGCCGGGGTCAATTCGTAGAAACGACCACCTTTGAACTCTCGAAAAAACATTGAAACGAACGCCACTCGGATGTGTTCGCGGCGAATTTTCAGAAACAACAGTTCAGAAATAATTTCAGGCAACCAAGCCTGATAATGAAGATAAATGCAGATAAATTAGCCTCGAATAATTTTTAATAACGAGATTTCGTAATTAAAATTCTCATTAAGAAAACAGTACGATTATGATTTGAAAAGAATTTCGCAGCCTCAAGTATATATATTATCATTCCAAGTGCCAACAAACATAATTCAAAGAACAACTGTCAAACCAAGTATCGCCGAGTCTCAATTGTATCATCGCTCTTTTAATAAATGACCAGAAAAGCTTATTTTATCGGTTAATATTCTATTTTAACAAACTTCAATTCGAAACCTTCGCTCTAAATATTCCCAGTTTCCACGTTCAATTCTCACGTTACTTATGCCACGTACGCGCATGGAATATCAATTAAAACAATCTGGGACTCTATCTCACCGATTCACATCGTGATGTTCCCACGTTTACGAAGTTCCAACTTCAACTCTGCGGAACATAATCTTCCTTTTTTTTTTCGACAAAAAAAAAAAAAAGCAACCTTCCACGCTTTTAAATGCGACCTGCTTGCGATCATTAACCAGTTGCGCTGGCAACGGATTGCGGACCGTAACGAGTGACCAAACCGTATACAACAGTTCGTCACTTTCTCTTCGAACTCGTATGGATATCACTTGAATAGAAATTGAGAAGCAATAAATTTATTGTTTTGTTTTGCCTATTTTGCTTCACTTAAATATACTTAAAACCGAGAAAATATTACAATTTTGGAACGAAAAATTCTCGACGTGCCGTGGCACGTCATTCCAGCGCAAGAGGTTAAAACTTACATCGCGAGAATTTGCTTTTTTTTCTTGTTTTTTGTTGAAACGCGACCTTTTGTTAACGCGTTTAATCGATGATGGTGGACACAGACAATTATTTCGTTAAACCAGTGGTACTAATTGGTCGTGGCGATGGAGCAATTAGGGGGGCTGTTGGAAAAGGGTGGATTCGTTGGTCATGGTCAATAAGTCGTGTAACGTCCATTCATATGGTTGCAATTTAACCGGTAGGAAAGGCAACCAGTGAGTTTTTTACGAGGCGACTGCTTGGAAAATTTTCGGTCAACCCCCATTTCCGGTGGTTCTTGGAACGCCCCAATGCAGTTCGAACGTTCCTTTGAAACTCTCCCTTATATAGGATACTTGTTAGATGTAAAATCCTGAATCATTAGGACATGCAACTTTAAAGTCATTTTAAATTAAACGTTGAACTCAGTTACTAAAACATTGAACTCGATATTAAATTCAGTTGTCAAAGCGACGTAATTAATTGCAGTGTTATAATTATTGCAATTTTACTTACAATTTTAATTACGAGGAAATAAATACCAAAAAGAGGATTCAAAAACTCTCAAAAAGTATTACAAAAACACACGGATTATAATGAACAATAATACTATTATACTATTATACATTAGTACTACTTGTATAACATAATTCTATCATTTTAATTAATAATACACATTATTATGTAAATATTATTTTAAATTTGACAACTCAAGTGTCACGAATTTCTTGATAAAGAGTTTCCAAATCCTTCCTTTGCGATGCCTAACAATTAATATTACAACGTATTTTCTTCTAACAAAAATCATAAGTAAAATTTTCCAGAAAAATTACAGTACTTCACTGTTATTGTAAAAAAAATTGAAATACCCGTGCAGAAAGAAGCAATCAGACAGCGTATTAATAAAAGAAGGGAAGAGATTCTTGAATCGCGAAATTTAATCGAAAAGAATCAAAGAAACAAGTTCTTGGATAATTAGACCGTGCATCTGTTCAAATATTAATAAGAAAACTAGGTCGAATCGGAGCTCGATATCTTTCGTTCGAACAAAAAAAAAAAAAAAAAAAAAAAAAAAGAAGAAAAAAGAAACATGTTCCAAGCTCAAATTATTGAAGAACGCGAGGGAGGCTAGCTGATAAAAACAAACCGTGGGCCAACAAACTCATCTGTATATCTACCGGACGGTCATCCGTCAGCGTTCCGCACCGCAGATAATTAGTTTCGCGAATCGTTTTTGCAAAAATTCAATCGAAACTCACCAAATTCTATATCAACTTTCCTTTCGTAACTTTCCCGACAATTCTCTTTGTAATTTTTCTCTCTACTGTCGTATAAATTCTCTTTCTCGGAGCTTTTCCCATAGTAAGAATTTAGAATTTATATTATTATTAATTATATTATACATTATTATATTATTATTATTATTTATTATACTTTATTTTATATTCTATTATTTGTTACATTGTTATTAATTATATTATACATTATTATTATTATATTATTATTTATTGTATTATTATTAATTTATAATTTATATTATACTTTGTTCGCACTTTTTGTATTTATAATTGTTGCAATGATCCTCGTTTAATTTGCTAAAATTCTGTGAAATACAGAAGCTATTAATAGTAAATTATTTGTTAATTAATATTATAATATCATAAACCGAAGAATTCCTTCATCTCGATTTAAATTGCAAAGTTCTAATAACTTTCTGAAACGTGAGTTTATAATCTGCTAGACTACAAAATTGATAATGAGTACCAGTAAAGTGTTAAATTTTACATTTAAAGAGAATCTTTAGGGATGAAAATTTCTGATACAAAAATTTTTTTAGACGCACCTCGTGTTGAAATAGACCATAATTTGACTAATTTGGAATATTTTTCAGTTGTGATTTCGATATTTCTACATAGATAGATGTTTCACTTTAACCAACGAGTTTCGAAAATTTGGCATCTAAAATTAAATTCCAACGAAACCTGGTTACATCATTCTGCATTACTAAACTCTACATGTTACATTTACAATTTGTGCAAATATCGACTAATATTGATAAAATGAAACCAATTTGTTTGTCGCGATAATTTATTCTGAACTAGAACGATTATCGTCACCATCCTAAAAGGATTTTACGCGAGAAATGCCACGATCGGAGCAACCAAATTTTCATTAGCACTGCATTAAAGCTACGAGAAATTAAGCAGAAACAAATTTGCACATTTAACGAAATTTCGAGTCGAAACTCGAATGATCTCCATCTTGCACTGTGAAATTGAGAAATTCTCTCAAAAGTTGAAATGAATGGTCCATGTTATATTTACCGAGATAACATGATTTAAATGCTTCCAATTAACATTAAAACAATCCCCGGAGACTGCGCAATCATATTTAATTTCAATTAAAATGTAACATGGATCCTTGTTTGAAATCGCAACGATGTATAAGAAAGCTTTACATATCTGCAGATATTTACGTATTTATAGGAAATTGTAAAACAACAAAAAAAGGCAAAAGTAAAATATTGAAAAGTAAAAGATTCAATACATAAAGCAATTTTCTACCGACTCTATGTTTTGTTGCAATAGAAATTTTATAAAGACACGACTGTTTGCAATAATTTCACTCATTAGCGATGATTTATCGTGGCATTATAAACACTTCAATTTCTTGAAATTATAAAATACAAGAATAGAAAGACTACAACGAAGAGAAAAATGTTCTTGCAGACGTTTGAAATTTCTTTCCATAGTAATAAATAATAGAATAGCAAATTAAATGTTGCAACGTTTGTCCTTCAATCGAGAAACCACTTACACTGTTCTCTTTTCGAAGATTTTCGTGGCGGAGAGCAACAGGCGTGAGAACGAAGCGAGAGGATCGCTGTCGAATGAATTTCGCCCGAATGAATCGTTCGCGAGTGCCTCTAATGCCAAAGAATTCAAAGCAATGGACTTCGACACGCGTGCACGACACGACCCAGTCCGGTCACGTTCCCGACATAGACGTATGATTCAAGGTCGACTTTACAAACCTCCTGATCGTTGTAATTAATCGTGCAAAGGAAAAGAAAAAAAGAGGAAAAGAAAAAGAAAAGGCAATCGACAGCTGAATAAACCGGACCTTGAACCGCAGAAAATCGACCTGGTTAAAAGGCTGCCGATCGTTCAAGAAACTTCGCGGGGTATTTAAACGCCATTAACATCTTTCGCCTTAACATGATTGGTCAACGATCGCTGAGTCACGATTTAAAATTCGATAAATTTCGGGTATTACTCGGGGATTCTTAAGAATCGTTTTTTAATTTAAATTTAATTTAATTTAAATTAATTGTGATAGTAATAAAATAATTGTGGACGTCTCTTCGATCGAAATTAAACTACTGAAAATTTGACTTGATTTTTCTCTGAAATTAATGAATAACTGTTTGATGGTAAGGTAGTGATTGACACTTGGATTAACGTGATTAATGTTAACATTAACTTTCAACTGATAACATCGAACCATTGGAAACTTTAATAATTAATCAGTTATAGAATATTTGATTTAAACGATTTTGGTTATTAATGCAAAAATTAATAAAACCAAATACTCTAAATTAATAGAAATCTAACATTCTTAAATTAATTCTGAAATCTTGAATTATTATCATATATAAAATATATCATTTCAATTATATTACTATCAACAAATTTTTTAATAATTTAATAATCTTAAAATATCGATAAATATCCTCACAATTAACATTAACAAAAGTATCTTTAAAGAACATGCAATTAGTAAGTATTTGGCATGGTGTAAACATCTTGAGTGGCTGGCGCTGTTCTCGCCAGTTGTAAATTGAATGAAAAAGTGAGATCACAAGTTTTTGTATTAAATTAGAACGCAGAGAAGGCTTTACTTTTAACGCCGTTGAAAAAAATTGACTTTAAAATCGAATGAGAAATTTTCACGCAATATAAAATTGCAATAATCGTTTAAATCGAATCGACTGACTTCCAATTCTAGCGACACAGGATCTTTAAATACCAGAGTGAATTTATGAATAGCAAAATAACAAATGTAACGTATGCACACATATATACGTATACTGTATCAGGAGCAAAGATTTATAGACTCGTAGATTTGATAAATCCAGCTGTTGTTATCGGTAATTATAAAATGAGTTATACAACCGGTATTTTAAATATCTTGGGTATAGTTTCGCGATACTGTACTGTGCGATTCACAACGATTTCTAATTTAACTAGAGTTACATCAGACACCATTAGAAAGCCTAGAGATTTTGGCGAGTTTTCGACTCTCGATCGATCGATCGATCTGCTCGTGATATGTACATATATTGAAAAATATACTTGAACATTAACATTAAGTTATTAATAATTTGACATTATATTGATACTAAATGCTAATGCTGACATTAACGTTACAGAAAAGGAAAATCCAACCGATCGGAGAGAAATTGACAAGAGATTTCACTCTGCAACGTTTTAAATGTTTTGAAACTCTCGTGGCCTGAATATCGAACGTCAAACAATGTCACATTTATATATATACATATTTCCTCAAAACGATAACGAAACTCCAATGTTTTGCTTCCCAACGACCAAGGAGTTCGAGAGGAACAGTTGAAGAAGAAAACGATCGCGACGATCGTTGATCTGACGCCACTCGAGTATGCGAAACTCGAAGCCGAACGCGCAACGTAACAAAGAAATCGTTACCGTTACGAACGTTATCTCCGCGAGCAGAGAAAGAAAGAAACAGAAAAAGGAAAGATATACTCTGTTACCAAACAGAACAAACGATCATCGGAGGGACACCGATCTGACCGTGATTTCACTGTTTTTCTCGGCGAGAAGGCGCAGGAATTCAAAACCGCTTCCGAGAGTTTCTCGGTCGCGAGTTTCGCGTCCGTTCGTAAGTATGTATCGATACGCATTTGGCAACGCACGGGTGACGTAACGCCAGTGATACCACTGACATGATTCGGCTTGCTCGTGAATGACAGCGAAGAAACAGCGAACGACGCTAGCAACCGAAAGGCATATTACCTACGCGACGAACGCGTGGTGTTTTTTAAATTTTAAAGGGACCACGGCGGACGAGCGTTCGACGTCACCGGACCACGCTTTCTGTCTGTCTGTCTCACGTTCCGCGGCCGAAAATAAGCCGACATCCCCCCCGTTCCGCGAGCTTTCCACGCGCCACTCGAACCGGAAATACCATCGATATGTGTATGTACCTGGAATTCTCTGTTCGATGCATACGTCGTAACGTGCATACACTCGACGCGAAGGGAGAAGGTTCCCTTGGTTATTAACAGCGGGGAATATTCGAAGAATATAATCCCCGTCACGAGACTCCTTCCAGGCGAAAAAGACTCTCGAAAATCACTGTATGTACGTACATGTTACGATCTGTTAACGTTCGCGATGACAGGCAAAATATACTTTCACATCGGCTCACTTGCGACACTTGTTACAAGTACTCGGAACTTTAAAACGAGACTGAGAGAGAGAGAAAGAGAGAGAAAAATATCTATAGATAAATTATTAAAATAGTTACAGCGATAGATCGTCGATAAATAGACTAGTTGCATAAAAATGGCCCACGCGAGAGATCACTGCCGCACGTTTATGTAACGCGAGCGTTAAAAAAAGAAAAAAAAAGAAAAAATGATAACCGAGATATGTATGTGTAGTCTTTCTCGTTTTCACTAGATAGGAATTTAATTACCGAATCACGATCAAAATCCTGGTACAACTCTCGTGATCCTTTCGACTTTCGGAGAAAAGAAAAAAAGAAACAACTGAATCTCCCTGCTTCGACAACTTTCATCGTGTATAGCAGCCAACGAAAGGCCAACCGACTTTTTGTCGTGACGTTTCGAAAAAAAAAAAAAAAAAAAAGAAAAAAAAAACTCGACACGGTAGAATTGTCCGCTCGATTAGTAAGATTACAGGAGATAAGGATCGATTGGGCGATAAAAAAAAATTTTTGGGAAATTCAAGGGCGACACGTGGACCGGAAACAGTTGCTCACCTCCAACATCCACTCCGCGACGACTTTGCGCATGGGCGGCGAGATCTCCGTCTGCACGCACTCGAAATAAGAAGTGCTGGGCGAGTATCTCTCCTCGGTTTTCAGGAGATTCTGCAGCACACGATCGTCGTCGAGCAGGACAGGATCCTTGTACGCTCGGCACTCGGTGTCGGTGGTCTCGCAACAGAGCAGATCCATGTTCCCCGTGGATCGTTTCTAACCTCTCTCGCAACACGCACGACAAGAGAGAAACAACGTTGGCGGTACAACCTCTCTCGTTTTTTCCTTTTCCTCCTCCTCCTCCTCCTCCTCCTCCTCCTCCTCCTCCTCCGCCTCCTCAACTGTGTACACGATGACTGCTGCCGTTGCTGTTGCTATTGATGTTGGCGATCGAAGAAAAATTGACGTATAGACCGCGGTTCGCTTACGTATCTGTCAAGATTCTGTTGGTCGACGACGCGCAACGTGCAAATCCCCGTGCGCGAGATTCTCCCCTGCTGTTCGGTTTTTTGTCTCCTCTCACCGCCGTCGTCGTCGCCGTCGCCGTCGCCGTCGTCGTCGTCGCGGTGTCACTTTATTCACGCGCCACGTTGCCAAACCGTTTTTCGCCGACGCGGCCAGACAGAGCATGCACGAATCGATCGTAAAGATACGGGGGCCGCGGCTGACGACGAGAAGTTCACGCGAATTCGCACGTCGACAAACGCCTTACCTCAGGCCCAGGTACACTACTCTCGAAACACTGCTCACAAACTACAACCATACAGCGGGGATACACGCGTGTACGTGCGTGTGTTCGTTACGCGTGTACACGTACACGTCGAACAGGACCTTGGTTTCGGCCGATGACTTTCGTATATCACTCACCTAGAGGCCGTTTACGCGAAAACAATGTATACAACCGCCGGTGACTCTTTCGGGGTTCGACGACGTCGTGGTAAAAAAAAAAAAAAAACTGCCGATCTACAGGTTTTGTTATTCCTTGCGTTCCATGCACAACAACACTTTCCTTCCGTCTCTGCTTATTTTCTGCCGTTTGACGTAGTCGCTGGTTTCTCTGTCTCAGTCGCGGTATGGTACTTTTTTTTATTCTCCTTGTTTTTCTTCTTCGCGTATGTTCCTCTCAGAGCAATCTCTCTCTCTCTCTCTCTCTCTCTCTCTCTCTCTCTCTCTCTCTCTCTCTCTCTCTCAGTCAGAGAGAACAACAAGTAAGAATTGAACGACGAACACACACTGGCAGCGATTGAATAAAAATGATCGGTAGTAGGACCTTTGGGATTCTAATAAATAAACGTTGTCCGACCTCGTGTTGCTCGTGGTCTCTCGCCGATTGTGGTCACGTCGCGGGTCGGTAAAATGTCAAAAAAAAAAACCCGTTTCGCTTGTAAAGACGTTCCGTTCGCACGGTCGATTTAAATGTCCTGCGATACCTCGTTCTTGCACACTGTCTCACGATCCGACACTGGCGACTTACCAGGTCAGAATGCCGCCGGTCTTCCTGTCGTAGCTCGGTCTTCACCAGTTCGTTCTTTCGAAGGGGTGGTAGGTGCGTCCCCACTATCTCGGCGCCAGTGGTCACGTGACCACGGATCGATCCCTACCACCAAGGCGCCAGCGTGTCACGTGGAACGTGAAATGCCCCCCCACCACCGGCCAGCGTGACTGGGGCGCCAGTGCCGCACTCGCATCGTGTAACAGGAACCCAGAGCGCGGCTGCCACCTACAGGTTCGCCACCTTCGGCGTCTTGCGTTATTTCAGGGACGGCCACGAGATCCACGGAACCAGAAGGTAGCGTTTTCAACCTGCCGGTCTTTCTTCAGAGACCGTCTGTGACCTGCGGAGCCTCTTTCTTTTCTTTTTTCGACGTGAATGATTTGTCCTAGGGGCCCCACGATGGTGTGGCGGGATTCATCGTTTCCGGTGAAACCTGCGAACAGGTGGAAATATCTCGTCACGGGACTTAAACCTTTCAATCGCCGCACACGGACAAGAAACGCTGCCCTTTCTCGGCAGAAATGTAACTTTTTATCGACTTCTTATTCTTTTTTTTTTTTTTTCTTCGCCTCGCTGCAGAGCCAAATTTACGATTTGCTCGTGAGTTTTTGCGAACTTTCTAGAATTTATGGTTCACGACGAGGGGAATTCGTTTTTGATTCGTTTTGATTCGTTTTGATTTCGATTTTATGTAGATGGATGTGCGAAATTGTTGAAAGTAGACATGTTAATCTTTCGTTTTTGTATTATCGACACCACGTGGACGTTATGTAAGAAACGCATTCCATCGAACGAGTGCCATGAGTCACTAGGGAATCAATAAGACGTAACCTGTTGAAATTCTGGAAATTAGAGTATCTTTATCATATGTTTACTAACGAACATATCCATTATATATTTCTTAAGAAATATAAATACCATACTTGACAGCTTTGTTTCAACAACCTTCTGAAAAGAAATTTGCATCTTTTCATTGAACTTGAAGCAATAAACCTTCGTGTTAAACGTTACATAACGATTTCTTATCACATTTAATTTCACGATTTACGAAATGCGATTTACACGCATGGTTGCATCGAGGCTACGTTTAAACGTCTAATAACGTGGCCTGGGTTCCATGTGATCACAATCCGATATTGACTCGAAGAAGTTCGGATAAGTCCGGACTCATTCGTTTCCATTCGTTCACGTACAACATCGAAATTCTTTGCTCGTTGTTGTTAAAATTTCTGCACTTTTTCACCCTCTTTGCTGTTTTCTCTTATCCACATTCTCTAGCGTAAAAGTTGGTGGATCATTTTGTCAGAAGAAACATCAAATGAGAAACATCAAAGAATCTTGTTCCATCCGGCGAGGAACAATGTTCTTCAGGTGTCTGTTGCACACGTGACAAGAAACGAGAAATTTCGTTCTTTTGTCGAGAACTGACGGAAGCAGTGAATTATAAATTGTTACGTCGTTGGTAGACGTGAAATCGAAAGATCATGCATATGTATGATTAGACTGGTGATCGAGGGATGTATCTATGATTGTTTTAAGAAATTAAAATAAAATAAAAGTATGGAGATCACCTTGAGATTTTTAAATAACATATTTTCACCATGGTGGAGTAATAGCTCCGATTTCTATTGATTTCTATTCTAAATTATCACAAACGAACTAGTACTATTCCCTGCATTTTAAGACAAGTTAATAGCAATTCAGAAAAACAACAAAGTATCTTCCCTTGTAATACAATAATTTCATAGACCTTAGAAAATAACACGTGAATTTCAGCCTCGATATTTCTCCACCATCAATAATTATAATCACAATAATTATTGAAAATTGTCCAAAAACATATTTTTCTACGCTTTACGGACGATTCACTGATAATCACTCTGTGATTAACTCTGGAATAAAATACAATATTACATTATTCATCCTTGTCATCGATATAATAATTTCTTCCTATTGTTTACCACTACTTATATTTATACCATTATTCGATCTCAGAGCCAAATAAAATTTAATCCTATTCAACACGTCGTTAGAAGAATTTGATAAAAATTGTTCGGCCGATCTCGTGGTGCAGGGCCGCCGCTCGCGAATCGCTGCCACGTTACTATCGTCGCTACAGAACGTAGAATCGCATTATCGCGAACAAACTCGAGGAACCGTCCGTGCATGCATGCGAGTAGAGGCCCTTCTCCTCTCTCGTCGTCGTATCCGGCGATTGAACGTTAGCCGGTGCTTCTTCTTCGTTCTCCGTTTCTGCGGCCGAGACGAGAAATTTCTGAAGCGTGTACGCGTGTAGGGAAAGTAAGGGCCACTTCCGCCGGATAATTTGAATGGGAGAAAGAAACGGTTCGCGTAGGAGTGGGAATGTCCTTCGTGCACGAAACTCGCGGCTCCTCGGCTCGTTTGCACGTACGTGTAACCACGAGGTTACTACGAATCCGTCGGTCCTCGTACGCGCGTGCAACTTTACGCGACCGGATGTTGCAACGCGTACCAGACGACGTCGTAACGACTGAACAATAAGTGCCTACGCTGGAGTAGTACTACGGCCGAGTAAATCGGAACGATCACGACCGTCTTGCGTTGGACGCCCCGGTGAAAACCGGATGGCCGGATATCTCGGTTGATCGTCGATGGTTCGATGACTGGTTGGAGGAAAGACGATTAGGTTCGACGAGCAGATAAATGGAAAATTATTGAAATGTAACCTTAATTGCAAGGATTGAGTTGCTATAATATATATATATTTTTTTTAACGTAATTCTGGGTAACAATATTTAAGGCAGAAGTCGTGCCTACACTTGTCGCGCATAACATAGCAATAGACTATTTTTTGAAATAGCATTTTCACACAAAGACTATCTTTTAAAATTTCTTTAGGAACCTGTGCTATCTCTTTTTGGATAATTTACTATTATTTATATTTCATTGTATTGTTTGTTATTATAAAATAAAGAGAAGATATATGCTGTTATTAAATGCTTACGATACTAATTGCTGTGATGGAAGTAGCTACGCCAATAGAAACAACGTGACACGATAAACAATTTTCGTTGTAAATGCATCATTTTTATGGCATTGGTCATGGTCGTGGTCACAGTATCGTGACATTGACATTGACAAACAGTAGTGGCAGTGATGTAGTCACGATCGTATTACGGTGGTTCATTACTGAGTCAGGATAAACATACAATGAAATTGCGACAATAAGTCTAGAGCAAGTTGTGGTCTCGGCTCGTTGTTTGTTGTACGAGACTAATTATCGTCGGAACAATCTCGTCTGAAACTTAACGTTTAGTCATGTACTAGTAGGTTCATTCGAACGATAACAATAATAATATTGTCAAACTGATAATACCAGTTGTAAATCGTATCAAAGTGGAAATATCATAATATCTAGTGTTAGTGTGTTATCGCATAAAATAGTTATTTATATATTTTTAGTAACCTAGTAGTACCAATGTTTCATTTATTTGATTTTAATATATTAAATATATTTAATATATTATTTATTATATTATTATATTATATATTATATTATTTTATTATATATTATATTACTATATATTATATATTTATATTATATATTATTATATATTTAATATATTTTAATATAAAATATTGACTGATGAACCAAGTTAGTAATAATAACTATAAATAATAGTAATAGTAAATTACGAGTATTTAATTTCTAATATAATCTAATCTGCTATTATGTAAAATAATTATTTGCATGCTTTCAATATGTCTAAGTACCTATTAGTATTTCATATTACACGTATAAAATGATTGACAATTACAAGTTCCAAATGTTTGGTAATTAATAGCGTTTTTAGTTGCACATTAATGGCAAAAGTTATTATCACACTGATTGTGTAAAACATAATACGACCACTGGCATTAATTAACTAAAAGCGCTAATCATTATCTCCTCACTTTTAATCCCCAGATCCTATCGATGGAATTTAAAATTCAAATTGCATTCATTAACTTTCGCCGTGTTCGTCGTTATTGTTCGCCTATTAATTAGAGTTTAGTGTTATTTCTAGCGTGCCTCTATTAATCGCAGTCTGCCTGGGTCTGTATGCGTGCGTTTCACAAGAAGAACATCCTGTGCTGTCTGATGAATGAAATTTTAGTAATGAATGGAACATGTTCGTTATTGTCTATTGCTGATAAAAGCAAGTACGAGCATTTTGCTTCGTGTAGTACGTGACAATTATCAACACGTTATTGAAATAAATAAATTTACATTAACCATCGAAACGTGAAATTTAATTCAAATTAAAATTGGTTTCAATAAGTAATACTGTGTCAACTTGCAGACAACAATAAATTAAATATCATGAATTCATTGTGATTGCTTTATGACAAATGTGTTGTGAAACAGATGATTACTGTTGCCACATTACGACGTTGGAGAAGAAACTGTTTCGTGTGAACAGGGCAATTAAATACAATTGTAATAGGTTCTTTAACTACAGAAGCGTATAACAACTATGATGGCGCAGCGTTTCATACAAAAGAGACTGACGAGGTAGATTTTGTGTGCCTGAAATGTTCAGAAACAAATTGGAATATCTTCAGAGAAAAAAAGATAAGTCTCACATTAGTATGATCTGTGAATTTGCATAATTTTCGTCTTTTATTCAACATAAAGATGCTGATTTTTTTCTTTTTCTTTTTTACTCTGTTTTCTAGTAGATTGTGAAAGAGGCGATACCACAGTCTCAAAATGTGTAAAGAAGTTTAAGAAAAGTATTTTTGATGTTGTTTTTAAAAAGCCATATTTCACTGCATAACATTTATTGCCAAGGCAAAATGATAGCTATGACGGAGCACATATTTTTAGCAGCCGATAATTACACTTTCTTTCCACGAGTATTGGCGTATAATATTTTTGTAATATTTTTAACTCAACGCAATTCCTAAGCCAAATGACAGCGATACTTCCTTTGTAATGAATTCCTGGCATTGCACGGCTGCAGCACGAGATGTTTCGGAATATAATATATTTCATGCATGGTACTTCGAGGATATTTGTTGGTACTTAAATATCCGCTTGGCTTCTCGCGGAATTTTTACCGCGGAATTTATACAGGATGATTCCTAGCACGTGTACTTATATCTCTGCTTCTACTTTAATTTCAAAGCAATTCTACATTTTTATACATTTCGATCTCTTTAATTCTATAGTTCTATATTTTCGTCGCAGACGAAATAAAAAAAGGAGATCGCACAAAGACGATAAGATATTTATTTATCACACCTCTTGCCTTGCGGCTTAACGATGGCTTCCGGTTGTCTTATACTTACACAAATCCCACATATACTTGTATATACTAATATGATACTAATCTGCTACTTAAACTATCTTAAATGTAACTTTAACTGCAAATTTCCTTAACGCTGAAACACGTTAAACTATGAACTATAAACAATAAACAATAAACTCAATGATAGATTTTTGGCATGTCTATTTTCAATCGCTACTTCCATTCTTTGGTTGTCAAAAAAAAAAAAAAAAAAAAGATAAGAAGTGTGATTTCATACTTTTAATCCTCCTATCCTAATAGATATTGTTTTAAATTAACAAATCATATTCAGTTAATCTCTGATGTGATATCCGTCAGAGTTCAATAGAAGATAGATCGGCAGATAATTGGGCAATTTGGGAAATTCAGCCGTTTGCAAAGAGGACGAGTCCGTTTGGACAGTGACCGCGACGAAATGGCCATCGTTACCAGCAGTTTGCACCACGTGGCCGGCACGTCGCGTCGTGTCGGCCGAAGATTTATGCCGGTGGAAAGCCAGGCGAGCATCCTAGCCTCCGGCCGTCAGTTTAAATGGCTTTGAGGCGGCTCTGTACGCGCTCACTCTCGCTGTGCTAGTATTTAATTTCACTAGAGCATGAATGTTCCGCTCGGTGCTTACCCATCTTTTTACGATACGCCTCGCAACGTTTTCCCCCTTCGAAGCAAGCCACGAAGATTTCTTTCGCCACGACGACGAGCCCCGTCGATTGTACGAAATTCATTGTCCTACGAGAAAATAAATTTCGGCGCGATTCTCGTCAGTTGTACGACGGTCGTTGCAGAACCTTTTCGAACACGTGGGGCATCGTGCCACATTGGTTCGTGATTCTTCCGTTTCTTTGACTTTTTTTTAAGGTTTTCGTTTTTTTGTTTTTCCTTTTCTTTTTTTTTTTTTTCTTTTACAGAGAGTGTCTTCTTTCGAGGGAATTCTTCTTTTGTCTTGCTCTTCTTTCTTGTTGGCGCGTTGAATTGTGATTTAGAACAGGCAGGTTCGAAATGTATTGTCTTTTTATCGGTTGGATGATTTTTTATTGACGGGGATGCGAAGATGGCTGAAGGGGTTGAGGTTAAATTAGGGTTGCTCGAGGCTACGTTGGGGCTACGTTTCCTCTTGTGCCGGTTGAAATTAAGTTATTAACTTTGTATTGATTAATATTGAAATTCATGTTGTGTTACTTTTATGGTATTGAAATATATGTATATTACATTATATATTCGACTAATACTGAAATTTTGTTGAATTATTAGACATTCTCTGTAATTGATTATTTTTTACAATTGATTATATTTTAAGTTATTTTATTATATTTTATATATTATATTTTAATTATATTATTATATTTTATTTTATTATATTATTATATTATATTATATTGTTATATTTTATTTTATTATATTACTATATTATATTATATTATTATATTTTAAGTTTTACATTATTAAAATTTACATTATTATTTTATTTTTTATTATTTACTTTGTTATAAGTATTCCAGATTCTTTTAAAGTTGATCATTTATAAAAAGTAATTACTTACCTTTAATTTTGACGAGAGAAACACGAATCAATAATTCTGAGAAACAGATTATATCGTAACGATACAACATTAAGGATAAATTGTGGTTCAAAGAGTTTTCACTGCAAGCAACGATACATAAATTGAAGATTTATTGAATTTTTCTCGCCGAATTAAAATGAAAAATCATTCTTCTCGTCAGGTTTAGTCTTCGCCTTATCATCTGAACGTTTCTTGCGTTGCAGTCGTTCTAAACCTTTTCTTTCTTTTCTGTTTATTTTCTCGTTTATTTTAAAAGAGAAGCTCTCAGTAGTCTTTCTTCTTCGAAATAAACATTTCCCAGTTGTTCCACCTCTCTGTTAAATAAGCCATTTATACCCGTGAGCCCGGTTTCTGTTCGAGTCGGTGCCTTTATTCCAGCTTGTTCGCCCCTTTATCGCCGTGTAACACGTTCCCGATAAGCGATTGTTAAATTTGCATTTATGCAGCCATGGATGCGGGTGGACAAGAAAATGTCCTCTCCGTTTCGTACCGTTAATAAAACTGCACGTATATACAGCTTGTAATACAGGTACCACTCACTATCTTCTGCACGAAATGTCAACGTTCACGCGCAACGATATTGTACACGCGTCGAAATGATATATTTATGAAGATTCCCGCGCAGGTTCTCTTTCCCTTAATATTTTCAAATGCAACGAATATCGTAATTCGAGAATCGAAATTCTCTTTCCTCTGCTGTTTTTTTTAAACTTCGTTCGAGAAATCAGTGGATACCGAACGTTGAAACCCAAGAACTAGTAATTTAAAGTGGAATGCGTGAATTGCTCAGATGCGAGTATATTGTGTCTAATAATACCTACTCATCGCGGTGCAATCGTGTTCAATGAGTAACTCCATTAGTCACGCGGTTAATAATGCAATCAAGCTTAAATTAATCATAATTATTATCCAGCATATAAAAATGTATGAAATATTCGAATGAAAAATGCTCGACGTAATATTTAATACAAATGGAACAAATCTTTGCGTGTGACCCTGGCTCGAAAATTTTCTCTTTACTCTTGTATTTTACTCATGAGAAGTAACAATGTTCCAACTTTTAAGTGCGATTCATTAAAACTCCAATACTACGAGAAAGTAATATATTATTAAATATCTTGTCAACATTTTCACAATTTTTTTATATTTCCAATTTTTCAATTATTTGGAAACGATGTTTCCCAAAAATAAACGACCACAGAAGCCTGTGCTCCTTCCTGCTACTTCTTCCACTTCAACTCCTTTGATGCGAGTTCTATTTTATACTTGACAATCCTCGGTGGTTCCAATATTAAAACGCGCCGAGGAATTAATGGACACGCTATTTCGCGTGGAAGCGCCAACAGAAAGAATCGCGGCTCATTACGTGATTATTAGTTGGTTGTACTGCAGGTTTGAAGAACTCGGCTTCAAGTCGGATCAACGTCCTCGTTTCGGCAATGCCTCGTCGTCCGGACCGAGTGAATTGCCGCCCGGGGCTAATTAGTGTTTAACTAGCGAAATAATCTTTTTTTCTTAAGCGTTCACGCCCCTCGCAGCCGTCGAAGAAGCCGGATCGCTGTGGCGAGAGATGTCTCTGTGAAAGATTTCTCGACGATGACGAGTACACTTCGAGGGCGTTCGAACAGCCGTTTCTTTTTTTGCATCTGTTATATCGGTTCTGGATGATAAGTAATTTAGAATTTATGCATCGATGTTTCGCGATATTTGATTGCTTGCAATAACAAGTGTAACACGGCATGAAACACGCAGAAGATGACGAAATTATATTTGACAATTAATAAATTTAATCAACACTATTCTTTTTTTTTTTTTTTTATAAAAAAAGTGCGAATTTTTAAGTTTTTCTTTATTTTTATGTATTTGTTTGTATTATTTTTACATGTATTATTTATTTTATTATATTATTATGTATTTATCCTTTTATTTTTATTCGTGGACAACTTTAAAACGCAGGATTGCGCGTGACATGGAAAAATACACGAAATACAGTGCTTTCAATGAAATTCAATGTACGACACAATTTTCTACCTTTTTTCAATCATATCTTCGAAGTTGTGAATTAAATACGCAATAAATTTATACATGTTACAACAATGAAAATACTCGTGCCATGGAAATCATATTCGTTCGAATATCTAACCAATTGTAAGCGAAAAAAACTGGAGAAAAATGGACGAAACTAATACTAGTAAAGGGGTGGAGAAACCTGCAAATTATAAAAAAAATTTCGCCCAATAAGCACCAATTGGTTTCTCGGTTAATTACTTTAAACGTTAAACGTCAGAGAGAATCTTGAAACATTCGCTCAATTCCCTAGAACGAGTCTAATATTGAAATTTCTTTTTAAGCACCGTCCGAAATTAGCGTCCAATTACCGGTGTACCGTCGCGAAATTCTCGCATAAACAATCGACTCTCGTATTTATACCCGAAATAAGAAGTAACCTGCGAGACAGGTGTACAACGAATCGCGAGCGCGTTCATCGGCTCGGCTTCGTGAAGCACGAGTTCCCTCGCTTTTGGCTCGCTCGGTTTACCGGACGGATCGTTGGAAACGTCCGTTAAGGTAAAAGTGGCATTCCATTGCTCAGCCGGTGCATCGGTGCTGCCAGTCCATGAACTTCAGTCTCGATTAGTTGGAAACGAAATCCCGGTGCGGGTCTTGATAAAAATCCCGAAAAAGAACCACCCGGGGGAAGCTATCGTACTCGTTCGATCGACCGACGATCAATAATCGATGAGACGAAGTTCTGCGACGTAAGAAACGATCTTCTCATCGTCGATTCTTTCTTTCGTATCGTGCGACGAAATTGAATCGTTCCTTCGCGATATATTTCATCTGATCTCGTTGCATTTCTGTGGCGGACCAGCAAGTTAAATTTTAAACAAAATTGATGGGATACATATATTTGTATGACTTTTTTCCATTATTTTTAGGCGTGCAATCAGCTGCCGAAATGGGTCCCACAAGTTACGAAACACACTGTGTATTGATATATCATCAATTATAATATAATTTTATATATTATATTATAATATAATATAATATAACATAATATATAATAACAATATAATATAATATATAATTAAAATATAATATCATCGATTTATTAATATATATATATATATATATATATATATATATATATATATATATATATATATATATATACATTTTGTTAACATAATAGCATAATACGATGGTATATAGACATACGTTATCAATGGATCTTCGCCAGACCAAAATTCTGACATCTGATCTTGCATTGCACTTTAAATTTAAATATTGCGAGTAAATTAATCACAGTGTAAATGATAATATTGCGAGTAAATTATTAATAGAAATTGTCGATAATAGTAAAAAATAATTCTTCAAATAATTTAGTATACCTCACAACCATCCGCTTCAACAACCACACGGATCAGCCCGACAAACTGCCCCTGAACCTAACCTAACCTAACCTAACCAAGTGATCAGTTGCTTCGCAGTTAAAACTAAAAAAATCAATAACAATAACAAGCTTATCTTTCTCTCCGTTGAACGTAATTATGCTATCGACTATAATCCTCATCCTCTCACCCCAGTTTACAACCCGGCGGACGATTTCGTGCAAGCTCGCCTTAAGCCAGCCGATACTTCGCTTGTAAGTGGACGTGCGCGATAACTTCAATGCCTGAAATCCTGATCGCGTATGATTTATAATACGCGTGTGGCCGCATAATACGTGTCACACATCCTTCGATGAGTCTTCCGATTGCATAAGTGATTACGGGGTTAACGTCGCGACCGTTGGAAGCCTCGGCTCGGCGCCAGTCTTCTGTACATTGTACCACACGTGAACGCGAGCTCGTGTATACACACGTCTACGCGTGTTCGTTTGATCTCACATAACATTCAAAAAATGACGAATCGAGCAACGTATTATCTCATTTAGGTAGTCGAAGAGTGAGATTTTAAAAACTCATTTTTAAGAAGTTTCAAGTATTTTAAGAATTATTTAATTATGCGCGTAACGTTTAGACACTTCTAAATCGTTGTAATGTGGAATACGATTTTTAGTCTTTTAACTGGCAACATCCGAAAAATATCGAATTTCGGGAATATGTGTGATACGAAGAAACGTGACGAGTAAAAGTTTTTTTTTTTTACAGGGCATTAAAAAATTACATGTTGCAGTGTCCTTTGTTCTCAGTTAAGGTAACACTGATAAAAAGAGTAGCTAATATTATAGTATATTTATTATAATAATATTATATAATAATAATATTATTAATATATAAATATTATTATATTATTAACATATAAATATTATTATATTATTATATAATAATAATATAATAATATTTATAACAATAATAATATGATTATTATTATATAATATTATCGTGCGACCGAAGACCCCGTGAATTGTAACATTTTTTGCTTGGCAATTTTCCTTCATTTTCATCTCATTTTTTCAGAAGAATCGTTCGCGGTGTTTCAAAAGCTGGAAAACCTCGGCGATGCTTCGCGTGTACACGCTCGAGAGAGCGCGCGCGCGTTCAAGGTATTTCACCTTGGGCCTTGAAGTAATAACCGACGATCAGAACACGCTGACAGCCGCGATAATTGGACGGGGGTTATCTCAATTCGGACTTGGCCGGCGATTTTTTTCCTCGACAACTTTGTTGAAGCTTCGCGCGTTCGATCGATCTGCGGACGTTTGCAACGCGCGTGGCAGGTTTGATCGCTTCGACAATCGAGATGATTATGTTGATAAATGGCGGGATTTCGCGAAACGCCTGTTTCGCACTCGCTTCGAGCTTTCTCTGGCCAGGATTTTTGCGCGACGTTCCGCGGGAAATTGATGACTGCGTGATTTGAACTTTCGATAAATATCGTGCTTCTTAGATTTGGTTAGGTAGATGTAGTTTGATAGATGTTAGAAGTTTACAGTGAGATTTTCCAGTGCGTAATTTTAGTTATTTTATAATTTTATAGAATACTTTGTAACATTTATAACAAGATCGTTCAAATCTCCATTTTCACATCTTTATAAGGATAGTTAAAAGAATGGAATCTGGACGAGAAACTATTTCATTGTCAGCTACAGAATATCAGTATTGAATATTAAATAGCGTTGAATGCTATACATATACATTTCGAATATTTTATACATTTTTGTATATATTAAAAGTACGTTCACATCTGTCACACATCTTCAAACATTGTTACACCAAACACGATATAAGTCTCCAAATTCACCTACTGTCACACATCTTCAAACATTGTTACACCAAACACGATATCCAAGTTCACCTCTTCACAATGAACAAATTATTTGCAACTACCAAACACCTTCTAAACACCTTTGCCAACAATCCACACTTCAATTACATCAACTTCAACTTCATCAAACGAATCCCAAACGCAAATTCTAAACTCGAGCGCCGTTGTAATTATCGTATGAATCCCTCCGAACGACCACCAAGAAACCGAGAAACGTATGAATCCTAATCATGACACTGACAAAGCGAATTTTCGAACCTTGGGGGGAAAAAAGGAAACCTGTTCGGCGGCGTGTATCAAGGAACCAGGAGGTATCCAGCTTCAAAACTTCTTAGAAGTTTCCTCTCGTGAACCGGGTACCTGCGTTCCCGGAAATTCTCGGAAATTCTCTGGCACTGCTTTTGGAGTTTTCTCGAAACGGGAAAACTTCAAGGGTTGCATCGTGACAATAGAGGAACCTGTCAATGGAGCCGTCTGCCATTCAAGCCCAACTTTCGGCTAACCAACGGCGAATTCGCCGGCTAAATTTACTGCAGAACCTGGCCAAAGTACTTTTCGCAGTTTCGCGTTTGCTCTTCTTCTCTTCTTGGGATATTCTCTGGGATTTTTCTTTTCATCCCGCTGAGACTGGCGAGCGTCGACAAAGACCAAGAAAGTTTCCAAGATGGTACCAAGATTGTCGGCCTTTCAGGATTTTTTTGGACCGCGTCCAGATACTCCCGGAGGGAATCTATTTTTCTTTTTTCTTTTTTTTTTTTTTTTTCATAAGTTTCACCGGAATCTAAGTTTTTAAACTTAAACACAATCCGTTAAATTTCGTCCAATCGATGGAAATTTTTCGTTGGTGAGTGAATCGAAGAAACGAAAGTGCCAGAAAAAGGAGAAAGTTCGTAAATTTTATTAAGAAATTTGTAAAAATTCTCGCTTATATTCTCCGTTAATTAAAATTAATTTCTAAGTGCTGATGCTGTTTCGTATTTCCAAATGTATCTGAAACTATGCCGAATTCCGTTTATTTGGCCAGATTCTTTTTGCAAACCAAAGGCAGTTGCCAATCTTTTCTTTAGCAGGATTTATCTCGGTAAGACTAAGTATACTTGCGAGTGAAGGTTACACGTTTAAAGAGAACGTGGTTGAACCAAGATCTTCCAGATTCTGTCAGAATTTTCTCGAATTGTGTTTTCATCCTGCTTTCATTCTCGACTAGCTTTTACTTGGAACTTGTCGGGATCCTGGTGAGAACTTTGTCGAAGATTTTTCTTTTGTCGGAAGTTCTTTCTTCGAGCGAGAGCAGTTTGAAAAATGTCCGTGTCAAGCTGCTATCATGTCTAATGTAGATTTATTGCGTTAATGAAGTATAATAAAGGAAGTGTATTGTTTGAGTAGGGCAACGCGTTGTTTAAGTAGGGTAACGTTTGGATTGTGAAATAATTTAAATGTTTCAGTACTGTAGCTGATTGTGAGATATGTAAAATATTTAAATAATAATTTCTTAATATTTAAAAAATAATTTCTTAGTTTTATTTTGGAGACACTCCGATTTTGGATCATTCAGCGTTACGAAGCAAGTTTCTGTCTATATTTTTGTAATAACAAGTTCTCTCGAATTCTCGATTCTTCAACTTTTGTATCTTGATTAGATACATCTAAATTACTTGTTGGAAAATCAAGAAGAATATATTACACTCGCAATTGTATTCAGGAGAATATATTGTATACAATACATTATAATATTACAATATTAAAATATTCAAATATTATAATATATTCAAATATTATAATATATTATAATATATATTGTGTAATATATACGTCTACAACGTATGACTTCAAATAGAACTATGCTACCGACCTCGAAGTAGAATGCAAACGTGTCGAATTAATTTCTACACCCAATAGAATACACAGAAATACATAGAAACGAATTGTTAATAGAGGAAACGCACAATTATCATTCATAGTGCTAAGGACGCTTCTAAATGACAAGTTTAAAATTCATAAAATCCAACGACACGTGTACAATTCCATTCTACGTGGCATTTGAAGTTACGGGGAAGAGGAATAATACGCTTGGAAAGCAATGACGTCACGAGGAAGAGGGATGACACGAGACATAATACATAATGTTAAATAACCACACCCCTTTTTTAACGATCTGTTGCAAGCTAAATCTACCAGGGGCCGCTTATCGTGGCCCCTGTTGATAACTGTTTCCGCTGTTCTTTGATAAAGCAACGCTCGGCACAGAGTTGCAACGGTGTTGTTTGTAAAAAAAAATAGGGGCTTTCATTACGCGAGCAACACCATAATCTAGTCTAGTTTTATCGAATCAATAACAGTATTTTCTCGTCAAGTGCAAACAGTGACTGACCTGTGCCTTGCTGTGAAACGCACTCGGACTGACGTATTTCTTCCGCAGAGTCTAAACGACGTGAACGATGTTTTTTCATTAGAATTCCATCCTGTTTTAATTGGGTAAAATATTAAGCGAGCATTCCCCAACGATTTCTTAACACGTACGATTTTCTTTTAACTTGGACAACGATTTAATACGTGAAACTGCATTTACTAGTTTGAAATTACGTGCGTATCTTGAATCTCTCACAAGTGAAATTTCACCTTATACGAATTTTGTTTTCGTACTATCGTTCTGCGACAGTGTCCGTCACAATGTTAGGTATTGTTTTAGTACAACAATTTTTCGCCTAACATCGTATAGTGGTGTAATATTTAATTTTTAACATTTGATATTATAACTTGAAAATTAAATATTTATATATTTATACTTAAGAATATATATTTTATATTTTTATAATATATATATATATATATATATATATATTTCAAGAATTGTATTTCAACTGCTTGCACTGGTAGCACAAATATGCGAAAATTTAGAATAATTATAATAATAATTATTTTCATTGAATTAAACAGTGGCAATCTTTTTTAATTTTTAACTGAATTAGATATCTACAATTGGTATATATCAGTACATTTTTATTAAATAATGCAGTTAAAACAATTAGATTAAATGACCACAATAATACCAATATTCTTCCTGACTTACAACTGAGCGAAGTTTCTCTTTTGTTAATTAAAACATTAACTTCATTGATATTCCGTACGACGCAAACACTATTGACTAAAAATTGCACGTCTCGCTACAATTGAAATTATTCAAGGAATACATACATACATACATACGTACGTACATACGACTATCGAGTGTCGTTCGAATATTTATGAGTGATAGTGTACATATTATTCGCAGCAAAACATTCATCCGTCTATTTCTATCGTACGGCCAAGCAAAAAAAAAAAAGAAAAAAAAAGAAACGCAGAGAGATTAGAATTGCCAATGTTGGATATTACGTAATTGCATGCAATTAGCAACAAATGATAGCCACTTATGCAATCTTCATTGACGACGTGTTTGCCAGCGTAGAAAGCTGCATCGCGAGCGTAATGATAATGACGAGGCGCCGGCGCCAAATAATTGTCTGCTTTTGCCTCCATTTTTACTTTATCGACAGGCATGTATCGTTGCATCGCACCCTGGATATCGTTTTTTTCTTCTTTTTTTCTTTTTTTCTCTCCTACAAAGAGACCGATCGACGCGTTCCATCGATCGTGGCGGACATGTCCATTGATAACGATTAAAGGCACGTCTCTCGATGATCGCGCGCGATGGCGTAAACGCCACAAACAGCAGAATATATATTTACACAGTACTTACGATCGTAATTAGTGGACCGTGGACTTTTATATTATTTTCAAATTTTTATAGAGCGACCTAAATAGATATAACAGATCTTCTTCAAGATCGTTGAAAGATATTCTTCGTATTGGAGATTTCGGGCACGCGTGCTATATTAACAAATTAGAATATATATATAACGAGTGACGTTTTTTTTAAATTTTTAGTAAAACTGATTATTCTAAATTTTCAAATTTTTAAAATGGGACCTAAGTAGATGTGTCAGAGATTTTTTAAGATCATTAAAAAATATTCTTCGATATAATAATGTTAGAACATAAGAATATAACATTGTTAGAATATAAGAATGAGTGGTTTTAAACTTTCAGAGACTGAATGAGAGACACGGAACGAATCTTTGCCTTAATCTTAAACGCATTAAATCTTTAAAACGTATACTTTTTGACTGTAACGTGTCTTTGAACCTCTAGCCTAATCTAAATCAATTACTTTATTGATTGAAATTGAAATATCACATCGATTGTGTAAAAAAAAAAGTATTTCTTGTGCTTCGTAACTTTCTGTTTTTTTTTACAATAAATGATAGTTTTGATAGAATGGATGCTCATTTTGTTCTAACGCTGGTACTATCGTGTTTAGATTTCACAGTATTCCCAGTAACACGAGTGTTTTTCATGCAACGCGTGTCTCTGTTCCTCGCGCTAGCAACGAGGGAAACCACGTCTCTTCCGTTCGAATAACGAAACGAACCCAAATCTTTCTCATCTTTCCTGTGGAACACGACCACGTTCCCTCCAACGCGGTTGGCTCCACGTCTCGACAGTCGCGTCGAGCCGCTTCCTCCGCGCTGGGATCCGGAATACGCCGCGTGACGCTATGCGAGCCTCTTATTTAAATTATAAAAAAGAAAGTCAAGACCCGTGGTGGCTCGTTGCGCCACTCTGGCAGAGGTTTCGGGGAAACAGGAGAAAGAAATTTGAAGAAACAATCTAGAAGTCTAGTCGTAGGGCTAATAATATTCCGAGGATTTAATGGAAAAGGCTAAAAGTGGCTAACAGTAAAGAAATTAGAAAATAATGAAAATAATTAATTTTGAAATTTGATCCTCGACTTGTACCTCGCGTGAATTTTCACACATTTTTTTTCTTATGAAATGCGCAAGATCAGGATGTAAAGATACTGAACATCGGAATCAAAGTTTAGTTTATTTACTGTTAACAAAAGTGTTTGTAAATTTGATCATTTGTCCTCTGATTTTTTATCACTGTGTCAAGTTGGAAAAACGAGAAGAAGATAAGGGTTAAAATGAAACGGGGGCATAAAAAACCGAGTAGAACGAAAGTTAAAATGTGAAGAATTTGATAGGGAAATGTAATCAGAGTTAAAGTCTAGTCGCAGTAGGAATAATATCCTAAAGAATTGAAATGAAATAAAATCGTTGAAATAAGAGGATAAAAAATAATAAACGAACAAATAACGAAATTAATCGTAAAATCTGGAAATGTTTTAAAGAGACGCAAGACTTTGCATTGCCAGAAATTACTGAACAATTATATGTAGATTTATGAATATTTTTGGAATTTGAAAATGGACTCAAATAAATAAAATTAGAAAACTGAGTGAAATGATATGAGAAATCAGGCTGAATAGAATAGATAAAATTGAGAAACGTTGAAGATCAAATAAAACGGTTGAGACTAAACCGATTATCAAAGTACAAACTCAAGGGATAGGAGAGTCTACATGGATTGTAAAATCATAGTGATTGAATCTGAAAGTTTAAAAAATGGTGGAGGTTTGAAAAGTTCAATAAAATGGACCAAATGGAAAAATATCGATAACCTCGCGGCATAATATATTGCGTGTGTCCACGGGGATTTAAAAAGTTGCATGGTTTTTTAAACGTTGACGTACCAATATTAATCGAGTATCATGGTTTTTTATACATGTATTTGCGTTTTAAAAATGTCGCAGGCTCTGATATTTGACCGCTCCTTGCTTTACATTCCATTTTTGTATTATATTTGGAAGATTAGATTCTCTTATTTATTCTCGTACTATGTTCAGGTGTTATCAGTAATGCCATTTTTTCCGTATTTTTTTTTTTTTTGTTACCGAACGTTTAACTCAAATAAACGAAGTTCCAGCAAAGTTTATCAGGTATCGTATCATTGCCTGCTTCAAAAGAAGCTCGTAACTTTACAAAAAACATTATTCTTACACAAAAAGATTGTTCACTTTAATGAAAAAGTTGAAGTAAGGAACTACGGAATAATTTCTACGAAATAAATGTATTTTGAGAATGTTTTAAATATTACTTTAATATTAAAATAATATTAAATAATATAATATAAAAATATTAAAATAATTTTAAATAATATAATATTAAAATATTAAAATAATTTTATATAATATAATATTAAAATGTTAAAATAATTTTGAATAATATATCGCAAAAAATATATAAATAATATTATATACCACATTATATACGACACAATATATTAAATAAGATTATACTTGCATCGTGTGCATTTTTTCGTCGCCCCAAAATCTATACTCCATCTCTCAAATTCATAAAAACAAAAATTTGCATCAATAAATGAGCCACAATAATCTGAATGTTATTCGTAAAAGAGATTTTATTCCTCTGGAAGGAATAAGAAGAAAACTTCGCTATTTCTCAATCGAATCTTAATTGCAAAATAAAACAAAGCAAAATAAATCCTCCCATTTGAAAGAAAGAAAGAAAAGAAAAAAAAACTACCAAAAATACGAAGAAAAAGAAAAAACTTTACGACTTTGAATTCCGATTTGAATCAAATCCAACAGGAAAAGACCCAACCTTTATTAACGAGAGCAACGTTACAGAACAGAGCGAAATTTCCTCGTAGCTCGTTATCACCCGACATACGTGTTGGGCCGAACAGAGAAAGAAATCGTTTCTCACCGCGTCCGAGGTGTAACAACTCGTTAATAAATAGGTAAAGATACGAAAGAAAGCGTGCAACACACCGGGGGTTAACAAACGCTTTCCATGCCATGTTCCGCCATTAGTACTACCATCCGTGAACGGATTTCTTAGAAACAAACGAGAGAAGGAGAGAGAGAAAGAGAGAGAGAGAGAGAGAGAGAGAGAGAACGTTCGGACCCGACCGAAGAGAAACGATTCTCCCTCCGTTGGGGAGAAAAAGAGAAGACACTCGGCTGGTTACGTTAAGATACGCTGGACCGTTCTCTGTTCATGGGGCCCTTTGATGGCCTGGCGCTACGAGTCTAGCCTCAACTAACCTTTAAAGGCCTCCTACGTGAGCGGATTTAAAAATGACGTCGAATTCGCGTGCCGATGTGTTGAATTTTCGAATATCTTCGAAGCCTGATCCATCGAATTTCGAGAGGGATTTTTTTCTGTTGGTTTTTCCCATAAATTTAATAACTATAGCGGTGAAAAACCAGTATTCTTCAGTTTTGTACCCATTGAAGTGAGTGAAAAGATTCGAACTATCATTCGTGCATAAGACAATATATACCTAAAATAAATATACACAATATTTTTATATATTGTATAATTTATATAATTGTACTGTATATTTATGTAATCATACTTGGCAATTTATAATTATATTTATTCTTGTATTCTGTACTTGTGTAATTATATTTATTAATTATTAATATTTAGACAATTGCAATCGTAATTTACGTCAGTGCATTATATAATTCTACCATATACACAATATGTTTATATATTTATATTGTATAATTTATATAATTGCACTGTACATTCATGTAATCATACTTCACAATTTATAATTATGTTTATTCTTGTATTCTGTACTTGTGTAATTATATTTATTAATTATTAATATTTAGACAATTGTAATTGTAATTTACGTCAGTGCATTATATAATTCTACCGTATACACAATATGTTTATATATTTATATTGTATAATTTATATAATTGCACTGTACATTCATGTAATCATACTTCACAATTTATAATTATGTTTATTCTTGTATTCTGTACTTGTGTAATTATATTTATTAATTATTAATATTTAGACAATTGTAATCATAATTTACGTCAGTGTATATTATATAATTGCACCGTATACACAATATATTTATATATATTTATATTGTATAATTTATATAATTGCACTGTACATTCATGTAATCATACTTTATAATTTATAATTATATTTATTCTTGTATTCTATACTTTTATAATTATATATATATATACACATATTTCTATAATTGTATAATAACTCGTCTTTATAATAAATATACTATCATAATTAATATAAAATTATATAATATTAATATTATAATACAATTATAATACAATTATAAGTGGATGCAAGTCTTTCTTTTACAATCGATCGATATTATCATCGCAGAGTTTTATACACTCCCGACAGTAAGTTCCCAATCGAAAACAATTGGACAACAATCTGACGAGCGAGGATTTTAAACCGAGCATTATTCTTTGGTGTCATTGCTCCAACTGTAGCTCAACGTTCACGCTGAAGATATGATAATCGATCTCGTGGCTATTGTCAGTACGTTCCATTTCCACGTAGCCGGGTCGAATTGATCCCGGGTCGGGTTGACGAGGGTTAACCTGCCCGCATCGGGCTCGTTTCGGCGTCTCGGTCGTTCCACGTCTAGGAACTAGGAAGCGCGGCGACGGAAGTGGACCAATGCGGGCATGAAATCGAGTATCTAGCTGATGGCTTCCTTCTCGTTTAGGGGAGAACCGCGAGTTAAAGCCTTTTGAAAATTGCAGCGGGGTCGTTGGGGCCTGACTAACACGATTACGCGCACAGGGTGTATCAGCCCGCTATTATTACAAATAGAGTACGAGCTGATGATTTACTACGATGGCTGGTAATTCGAGGAAAATTCCAATCATCTTTGATGCAACGTGTGATGAAACGAAGATAATAAATAATAGAATATTATTCAAGATATTTTCTATGTAAATTATTATCGTGATTTGACGCTAGTACTATCGGCGAAGGTACAATATTTAAAGAAATTAAATTAAAGATATTATTAAAGTGCAAGGTAGAAGAACAAGTTAGTGACAGAGACTTCTATTCAAAATCGAGTATCTAAAAATATACTGTTACAAATGTATACTAAAATCTTCATAGAAACTTACACAAATATTATAGTTCTTCAAATGTCCGAATATTTATGCCACGCTACATTTCGACATGATTCAGTTTATTGTCTGATATTAAGAAAAATGCGTGCAATAAATAAATTAAAGTTTATATTACTGCAAATTATAATGAATGTTCTAATATATCATGAAAAAATTAATCCAAACTTATTATAAACAATCGAAGTCTACAACAATATTTTGAATAGCATGACGTCCGAATATTAATAAGAGTCACTGTAATTCTAATGTCAAATGATAGAGTTGTACGATTACAGTCTAAACAGAAATGACGATAATTAAAATAAATGAACTCGCGCAATGAAATTACGTTCCCGTTTCTAGATAGAAGTCAATATTGATTTTAATATAATAAAAATGCCCGTATTGTCGAAGGGTAAATCACACTAACGAGTTTCGTCGCTCTCGTTTGTATCGATGCCAAATTCAACGGCCAATTGGAAGTTTACGAAAACGTGATGGAACCGTCTCGAATCTCACTCGTCACAAACACACCTCGTTTAGCTAGTCCGTTTCTCGTTTCTCGTTTCTCGCCGAGACAGATTCAAAGCTTCTCACCGTTCGTTTGACTAAAGTTGCAGTTTTTCAAAGAGAGTTCTACACGGTAAATAACCGGGCGAGCTCTTTGTCGCGATAGGCCTCGCTGGCCCGCCATGCCTGGGCATTATGCCCGCGCTAACTTGAGATGACTAGGCAACGTGGAATGTGCCTCTTCACATGGTGCAAAAATCGAAGGAGGTGTAGACTAAAGTACTTTGAACACAGGTTGTACAATAACCGCTTATGGATTCTCAGGAAACAACCCGGCCTCCAATGCTGTAACTCGTTTCGTCGGCCGTTCGACGATGGCCGATTCCTCGTTGAAAATTCGCCCGATAAATCGCTGAATCTTAAATTCGAGTCGCACGTGCCGCGAATCGTCTCCCTTTTCGTACCAATTTTATAAGTCGATCGCCCGAATTTCGCATTTGTGTAATGACCAATAATTGTAAATATAAATATAATTTAAATAATATAATATAACATAAATAATACAAGTTAAATATAAATATAATTGGAAATAATAAAATAATTACAACGACAAATGTAATAAATTATAAATACAGTGACGCGAAAACTGACTCTTTGAGTCGGAAAGTTATTGAGAAATTGAAACGAGAAGAATAAAGTATTTGAGAAATGATTTTAAGAATTCTATGGTCTTCCTTTATTTTCTCTGTTTAATAAAAATTAAAATGAAAAGATGGGTTGGATCGATTCGATTGGGACGAAAAAGAAAGATTGATCGGAGTGATTCGTTTTAATTTAGAAACTAGAAGCCTATAATTCATCATTATAGTTACACGATTTATTTCGTGTTCAAATGTAATTAGAGAAAAAAAAAAAAAAAAATGTTCAAAGCATTTGTATTGAGACTTTCGATGTATTAGATACGAACGTAACTCGTGGGAGCAAAAATTTGATAATCCTACCAAAAGAATTTGATAATTTTTGTGTCGTGCATTCGTGGTACAATCGAAGAATCAATTCCATTAGATCGGGATCTCGTTGAAAGAATGGTTTCCCAAAGTTGCAACGCGATCCTTGGAATGTCTAAGCGGATGCCCTCCCATCTTTTTAAAGTCATACGTTTTCATTTTGACCTGCAGTGTCTCTAACGGAGCCTTTCATTGGGACGCGGCCAGATTAAAGGCGCTACCCTGGTCTAATCTGGCTAGATTTAGGGCTCGGACGCTTTAGGATTCGGCCTAGCCTACCTCAACGTGACCCTTCTTAGTCTAGAGTTCCAATCGAGTTCCTCGAAAGGCCGGGACCTCCTCGAAAAATCTTTCGCCAAGCCGTTACAAAACCGCCACCTGTTTCTCAAACGAAATCGAATCTCAACGTATTCTCGTCTTTGGTTGAAATACGTCCGAGTTTGAGCGATACATCCTCAGTTACAAATCTCATGGTAGTTCACATTTTTACGAATGTTGTTGTAGATTCTTTTTTTAAAATATTGTTGACATATTGTACTGGTATATGTACTTTAGATATATATTTATATGTTACATATTATATATTAATATTTATTTTGATTCTTATTTATGTAATTAAATATCCTAATATTTATTTTAATTTTATATTTTTATTTTTTTATTGCACACAGTAGGTGTGAAACAGGTGTTACGATGAATTCGTCCACGATTCTTTCCCAATTTTAGAAAAAATACGATCCGCAAGATTCACGAAAGTAGAATTTTAAAAATTCAGAAATAAATCTAAGATCATTCTAACAAGTCTAAAATAATTTCGCTATAAAAATTTCTCGAAATTCGAAAGTCTCCTCAATAGGAGTTTCACCGACACAAATATTTTCTCGTTGAGATCTCCTAAAATTCTTGTACGCATATATTTCATCTCGACGCAAAATAAATAAATAAACAAATTTCTCTACAAAATCTCCCAAAATTTCAAACTTTTACGTCGAATTTCAGAAATCTTTCTACGTGGAATCTCTCAAAACTCGTAAATTTCAACATACTGAATATGAAATAATCTTCTTAAAAAATTTAAAAATTTCGTCGATCCAGTGTCACGATGAACCTACAAAAAATTAACACACTGGTCAAACGTTTGTGCATGAGAGTCGAAACAAATCGTATTGGCTGAAAGAAATCGTTAGATTTCGTACGATATATATTGTAACCTCAAATTCAACTAGGGGTGTCGAAATTGGACGGACCACCCTGTACATACGTGTTTTCCACGGATCCCTCCTCTGAATTCCCGATTGGATCTCGCGTGGCCCTTGTCCGACGATACCAGCAGATCAGCCACGCATTACGTCACGTAACACAAATGACTTTAAATGCCACTCCGGGGCACACTGGCCATGCCGGCTATCCCTTTCGATTTCGTCGCCGTCTGGGCACTCCCCTTTTGTATTTCTCGCTGCGAGCATCGCCGACAATTCAGACACGACACAGAGAAGCTGGAATCCAGTTGTTCCCTGGTGGCCACCGAGGCTTCTTCTTCTTCTTCTTCTTCTTCTTCCTCTTCTTCTTCATTCGCTTCTCTTCGTCCACGTCCTCGTCCTCGTTTTCTTCTTCTTCTTCTTCGTCGGATTTTTCGTCCACCGATTCGCGGATGCTTGCGAAGGTAAGAGATTTCAGAGTGAGCACGATGGGAATTTTCGTGCCCACTCTGTTTTTAATTACTGTTGCCTCTGTCTTTCAGCTCGTTGTATTTTTGCTGGATCGGTATTTAACGTTTATTTAGTGTTCATTTGTAATTTGTTGTCTGTTATTTAGTACCTGACTGGCGCTGATTAATTTTAGCGGTATTTGTTATTTATTACTGTTTGTTAATTTATTGTTACTGCTTGGTACTTTATTGTCGAAATTTTTAACTATTTTGAGTCGTTGTTTTCTTTTCTTCTACTGAAAGAAAGAATGTGGTTTCATTGCTTGCCAGTTTGCATGGTTACGAGCTCACATATTTGTTGATATTGTTCTCCTCTGTTTTTTTCAATTAATTATTCAGTTCTATGTTCATCGATTCCTAATTTGTTTCCTTACTAATAAAAGTACAATGTTCTTCCACGCTTACTCTCATTTTTGTCAACTAGCAAGCTTGCTACGTTATAATTTTATTGTACTTATGTATATGTTTGTTGATATTACATATCAAATTTATTATTAAATTATATTCTATGCATTTCATTCTGAAATATAAAATATAATTCAGGTGTATTAATATAAAACATTTTATCTCCAAGAAATATTTCTGGCCTTGGACGATAATGCCCAATCTGTCTGTCATCTTTTGATAAAAACTATCCGCGATTCTGTGCCGTGGAAAATTATCGTTCTCAGAGTAACCAAATATATTTTAGCACTTTGAGATCGAACGTCGAATTAAACTAAACAATTTCCTAACTGGAAATCATATTTAATATCACATTAGGAAATTAATTATACTCTTTGTAAATCATCAAAGAAATACTTCAAAAATTACTTTCCAAAAACCAAAATGAGTAGCTTTGTTAAACTCAAGATGTTGAGAAAATTACAGGTATCTCATGTGACTCTAAAAAGCCAAACTATAATAATTTCTCAAGGCGTAAATCATAACCTACGACGATTCGAAAAGCTGAGAAAATTATCTACACTCTCGTTCAAAAGTTTACAGCATGCCAAGACTTCGAAAGAAATAATGACTTCTTCAAGTAAATCGGTATCACTTTTTTTTTATAGTTTATTGAATTTTAGTATTTAGTTAATGACAGTGATTCACTCGAACACTTGACATAAAAAAAGCTTTCACGTATATACATTTTAAAATTTTATTAACACTGCGACGAAAGACTATTGTAATTATATTGGTAGGATCTGAAACCAATATCAGGCTAACAGAATATCAATATGTCTATAATATAACATTAAAGATAATATTTACTGCAGATGTATATGCATTTATATATTTGTTTCGCCATTTTATTACGGTGTTAATAAAATTTCAGAGTGTCTTACACAGTATAATGTATTCATAAAAATTTCCTGCAAGTGCTTGCATTTATAATTATATAATATTCTTATTTCTCCAAAAAAAAAAAAAAAAAAAAAAAAAGAAAAGTTTCCAAGTTCAATTTCCCTAAAAAAAAGAAAAAGAAGAAAAAAATTCCTCCGCGGCATTTACAGTACGACGAAATTTTCGACCAAGAGATCGAGACATTTCGAACGAACTGCTGGCGAGTGCCAGGTGCCCCTCTAGAATGATTAATACCGATACGCGTCGTCGAACCACGCGTTTCCGACCACCGAGGCGAACGTGGCGACCGAGATTTCAATGAATATCGTTGGCGTCGTTCGCTCAATTAGAATTGACAGACGGAACAATGGCGCTGCGATCGCGGTGGCGCGCGAACACTGTACACTCGGATTACGCCGAGGGAAAACGCTGAACAAACAAACGTGCGTCGGCCCACGGGTTCGGTCGGAATTTTTAGGCAACGATCCTGATCGTTCGTATCGTAATCTGGCCACCGGATGTCGACATCCAAGACCCAATTTTCTACGGACTTCGGTGTGCTAGTAACAGGTTCCCCCAGCAGATCGTAGGAAGTTGATTCGTGCAATTCTTTTCCCTCCTCGAGAGAGAGAGAGAGAGAGATAGAAAGAGAGAGACTTGGAACACGGTCGATGAACGAGGATTAAGAGAATCGTAAATGGCCTCGATGGTTGATGGATTACGGTCGAATATCGCACGAGTTCGACAGATAGTTGCAACGCGTGTGACTAGTGTGCAAGTGTCACAACAAGAGAGGCTGGTCGTTGGTCTATGGGCTGGTCAGGTTGGTGAGAGTTGTTTAATCTGATTTAGGGTAACTTGTGCTCGTAGCTTGTGGTGTAATTTCGTTTGATATTGATCGATCGTGTTACGATAGAAGGTATTTTAATCGGTATGTGGTTCTTGCTTACGAAAAATTATTAGCAAGGAGAGTGAGTTGATTACAACAAAGTCGAACTTAACTGTAAATCAAGACTGTATGAGAATGTTACAAGAATTTACACATAAAGTTCCAATTAATTAATGATTAATGTGATGGTTTCTATTTCGATAAATATTTTACAATAATTGAAATGGAATAAATAACTAGATAATATTATAAAATGAAAAATTTTATTATTTTATTAGTATATTATTTTATTTCTATGTAACATCTCAGAGAAATTGAAATATTTTGTCTCACAGTAAAAGTTTCGCGTGGCAGTCAACCTCTGATGATGTGAAAGAGTACAAAAAGAGAAACAGAAATTCATTTGCACGAAATTTATACAATATTATTATCCATAACTGTGATCCAGATTTGTGCCTCAACTGACTCTGTGAGACCAGAATTTTCAGAGAATCATGGGTAACCGTGTGGCTGAAGTTGAAAGAAGTCACGATTTACAAATTTGGATCATATATGTAATTAATCAAAGTCTCAGTTCTATGAAATGTTCATTTGGCTTGAGGAAGTTTGCAGGAGATCTAATCGTTGGCCTAACAACCTTAAGCACCAAACTGCGAAACTTGTAGTTCACATCTTCAAATGAAAACTGAATCGTACTAAAAATAGATTTAGAAATTTAGAAATTTAGGAAAAAATAGAAATTCGTACTTTGAATATTTTTTTCCTACACGTCTCCATTTTTCCAAACGCTCGAAAATCTACACAACCGAAACGACTGTCAACGAGAAACTTATCCTAAACTGTTGTGCTCGTCACTCGACAAGAAAGAATTTTATCTCGACAACGACCAGAGTCACCTCTGACGTACAAATCGTTCGATCGCTTTTTCAAATTAGTTTTTCCTGCGGCCTAGCTGGCATAATCAAGTGATTAGCCGACGCTGGACTGTCTCGCGCACGCGATGGATTTGCGTGCGAATGAAAAAGTGGTCTGCGTTGGAATGAAAACGGAAACGTCGTCTGGCCACCGGTGCTCGTTCGTATTTATTACGGTTGCGCCGTGCGTATATATAATATACATATCGCGCGACGAAATCGAGGCGTGCCTATATGGCGCGCCGACATACATCATCGACGTCAATCACTGCGCAACACGACAGTCCGATCAGGGCTGCATGCAAATAACGAACGATATCGTTGGACAGTTAATTAACAAACGCGATACAGAGCGTTACGAATGTCGTGCAAATTGACGTATTTTCATTTCTTTCCTTTTCCCGCTTTGAATGATTCGCAGGTACATCAACAGTCGTACACTCTGGGACAAAAGGACACTCTTTAAAAGTTTCTTTGAAAGAATTTACATTTTATCTTGTTGAACAACAATGATACAAAATCCTTTCTATAGATGCATTGTTTCGTAGTGCTTTTGTCAACGTGTGTGTAAGTAACTTTTTTCAAAAGTCACCACTTTTAGGTAGAACTTCTGCAAACATGTGTAAGTGACATAAGTCAAACTTGAGAAATTTGTTATTCTGTATTGTTAAATATTTATATTATAACATAAGTTAAACTTGAGAAATTTATTATTTTGTATTGTTAAATATTTATATTATAATATAAATTAAACTTATGAAATTTGTTAGTTTGTATTGTTAAATATTTATATTATAACATAAGTCAAACTTAAGAAATTTGTTATTTTGTAAATTGTTAAATATTTATATTATAACATAAGTTAAACTTGAGAAATTTGTTATTTTGTATTGTTAAATATTTATATTATAACATAAGTTAAACTTAAGAAATTTGTTATTTTGTATTGTTAAATATTTATATTATAATATAAATTAAACTTATGAAATTTGTTAGTTTGTATTGTTAAATATTTATATTATAACATAAGTCAAACTTAAGAAATTTGTTACTTTGTTTAGTTAAATATTTATATTACAAATAATAATATTATATAATATTATTTTGTATTGTTAAAAAAGAAAATAGAAATATGGTAATATCCAGCGTAAAAGTGGCTAACTGGCGGCCGTTGCCCCCACTTTCCTGATCGCCAGCGCTATCCCCTCCACCTCATCGTTCTCTTCACTGCATTGACAATACTCGCGTTAGGTATACATATAAATTCTTTTCTTTACTAAGCCGCTAAAGTTAAAGAAAGATAGGGAAAGTAGCTTGAATGCCCCGCTGCAAAACAAAGTATATATATATATATATATATATATATATATATAGATATATATATATATATATGCATACAGAGTTTAACTTTAGCTTTTCTTTAACTTTAACTTTAGTAAAGAAAAGAATTTGTATGTATACGTATATACCTAACGCAACTATTGTCAACGCAGTGGAGAGAACGACGCAGTGGAGGGGATAGCGCTGACGATCAGGAAAGTGGGGGCAACGGCAGCCAGTTAGCCACCTCTACGCTGGATATCACCATATTTCTATTTTCTTTTTTAACAATACAAAATAATTTTGCATAATATTATTTATAATATAAATATTTAACCAAACAAAGCAACAAATTTCTCAAGTTTAATTTATGTTACAATATAAATATTTAACAATACAAAATAACAAATTTCTATATATAGAAATATTAACAGTGGAGTGGCGAATTTCTGATCAAAGTGACATCAGATTTCGTGAAGGACAACGTACAGAAAGAAATGAAACGAGTTCGTTGATCGCCATGTTGTACCAGAAATTAAATCCGAACAATCCTCATCGACGTCGTCATCAAAATTCGTAGAAGTTCGACTCGAGTTCCTCCGGAGGCACGCGAGGCACACGCGGAAACCGGCCGATTAAAGTTCGACCGATCTATTTTCGCGCGGTGGTGACGAACGGGAAGGCGGCTCGATCGAAACCAGCTCGATGAGCGCGCGCGCCATCGTCTGCGTGGCGCCTGCGTTGGAGCGCGTATATGGCAGTCGAAGGTCCTGGTAGCGCGATGACGGGAGCTGGAATACACCGCGGTTCAGAAGGATCGCGTGGCACACGCGGGGGTGGGGGCGGGTGGGAGGAAGAGGAGAAGAAAAGAGGAAGGGACACGCGGAAGTGAGGAACCTTGGACCAGCCATTTCGGGACGTAGTCCTCGTGCCGCGCCGTATAAAGCCTCCGGCGTTGCTCACCTGCCGCCGTAATCCCGCCTAGAATTAGTTCTCGCGAGGGTCACCGCGGTTCTTTTAAAAAAGGAAGCAACCCGGAACGGATCTCATCGCTTCGCGTGATGCCTCTTACGGGCCTCTGATCTCGTTTGAACGAACGTTGCGAAGTCGGCTGGGAGTTTTGCGGGCGTTCGTTAGAAATTAGTCACACTTTATTAGTCGTACTTTCGGTTCGAAGGGATTGAAGTACAAGTCAGAAAGTATACACAGGGTGTATACTATCTATAGTGCATTTTCTCGTACATGCTTCGACGTGTGTGTGTTTTACAAAAGTAAGACTGAAATTTTATATATAATAATATTTATATAATATATATAATACACAGGGTGTATACTATCTATAGTGCATTTTCTCGTACATGCTTCGACAGTGTGTTTTACAAAAGTAAAACTAAAATTTTATATATAGTAATATTTATATAATATATATAATAGGACGAAAAGTCCATAAAGTATTTTGGTAATTTGACTTGTAAAAATCGACTTTTTTCCTAAGAAAACCATGATACATTCTGGTATTATTATATTATACATATTGGTATTATGCAGTTTTCGTACACAGTCTTTGACATTGTCGAAATTACTGTTTAATATATACATTATATATACGACTCGTCGAGCTTGAAGCGACGACACTTTACGATTATCATGCCGGTTCATGAGCAAGCGGCCATAATGACCAAGCGAGGAAACTATCGGACCGGATAATGGGTCCATTTGCGGTGATTTTTCAATTGTAAATTGAAAACTTTACGCCTGGTCGCGGTGAGGGGCGATTTATTTACAATAAAACGCGACGTTACAAAATTCTGCGAAAGGATCGTAATAAAAATTTTACGACAACTCGCTCGTTAGCGGGATTTTACGGCTCGTGAAATCGTGTTGAAAGGTACGCTCTCGTGATCCACGAATCCGCCGTTCGGCCAATTTGTCCAGTTAGTTTATTACTTGGGAAATTCTAACCTCTTCTTTGGCGAATTAACAAACAAAATTGAGGTACTCGGAGGGGGGAGGATAATCGATGATTCGATAAGGTTAACAAGTCATCTCTGTCGAACACGTATAATTCCACGATATATATCATTACAACTCGAAGCCGCAATGGCATATTTCGTATAAAAGTTTTATAAAAGTTCTACCAAATGGTGCGAAATCTAAAATGAACTACGTAAACGCGATAGTTTTTGTAGCCGTCGTCGAGTACATTGTATTATTATATCGCACGATACTTGTTTCTTATTCTTAACACTAGAGCTACCGACGACCAAAGTATAATAATTGTGGCAAAGAAATTAAAGTGAAAGATACAAGAAGAAATTAGTAATACGATAAGGAGCCCAAACTTCTGTTAATATGTTTCATTAAAAGTCGCTCGAGTATCTAAAAATACGCTGTTATAAATGTGTATAAAATTTCCATGGAAAAATTATGGAAATTTTTCTGGTAGTTATAGCGTTAAAAAAGAAAAACATATTTAATCATTAATAATCGAAAGTTGACTGCTCAATTTTTACCAGTGGACTGACATTCGCGTATTTTGCAAAAATTCCAAGCTACGTAGAATCGATCGATTTAAAATCGCTGAGAATTCTCGTTTTGCGCGAAATTTTTCTAGTAGTTCTAGCGTTAAAAAAGAAAAACATATTTAATCATTAATAATCGAAAGTTGGCTTCTCAATTTTGATCAGTGGACTGACATTCGCGTATTTTGCAAAAATTCCAAGCTGCGTAGAATCGATCGGTTTAAAATCGCTGAGAATTCTCGTTTTGCGCGAAATTTTTCTAGTAGTTCTAGCGTTAAAAAAGAAAAACATATTTAATCATTAATAATCGAAAGTTGACTGCTCAATTTTGATCAGTGGACTGACATTCGCGTATTTGGCAAAAATTCCAAGCTGCGTAGAATCGATCAATTTAAAATCGCTGAGAATTCTCGTTTTCTAGCGTGTCGTGTGAATATATGTATAAATATTCAACGAAACTCGCGAAAAATACATAACCAAGAAACCTGTAACCAAGAAAGAAGAAGAAGAAAGAAAGAAAAAAAAAAAACAGGAAAAAGAAACGACGTAACACGTCGTCCTACTGCAAACTCGTTACGAGCTTGTAAATCGTGGACGAGCGATAACACGAATGATAATTAGGCGTACACGGAAAAACTTCGTTCGCAAACGGACGAGCCGTTGTTAGATCATGCAACCCGGTTTGTACCAGCAGTCAGAAAGCCATTGACGTTTTTTGCCTTGCTGGTTGATTTGTTATTCGCCGCGACGTGCAGCCAGTCTCTTTCTCTCTCTCTCTCTCTCTCTCTCTTTCTCTCCGCCTGGTTCTATGTCGTCTCGTGTCACCTTCGTCCGCTCGATGACTAAAAGAAGATATTCAATCGGCCGCTCCGATTCGTCCGGTAGTATGTTAATTAGGCGGATCGGATCGCGACGGCGGCGTAGCAACGCGCGTCACAAACTTCTTTTTGATCTGCTTTCAGTAACTTATTGCTTCACGGTTAAGAGGGGAATGGGATACGCACGGAATGATGAATGCGACGCGGGCACACACAGCTGCGGAGCACACGCCGTGGGAAACGGCGAGCCGGTCACGTTGTTTCGCCAAAGATCGGACCGAACGATCGATGGAGGATTAATCTCTTAATTGGAGTGGACGAGGCTGGCTCGATCGAGGACGAAGCAATCTTCTCGTCGATACACACTTTTTTTTTTGACCAAGGGGTCAGGACAGTGTGAAATTTTCCAAAAAATCAATTTTTTCTTTTTTTTTTTTGCTTCAAATAGCAGTTTCAAGTCTTAGAAACAAGAGGTGCCAGCCTTTAAAACTTTAATAATAAATCCGCGGATGCAGAATAATTTGAATTTGTATCGCTGTTTACAACTTGAAGAAGATATTATAAAGTGTAAATCGTGCGATTCAAATGTTACTCTCGGTCGAATCGAATATTTGGTGAATACTTGGATTCAATTTTAAGGATTGTGAGCCGATATATATAAGTGAAAAAAGTAGGTAAAAGGATACATACGAAAAATTCGACGTTCTGAAACGGCGTGCTAGACATCTCGGAATTTAACCAACCGATTATTATGAAACTTGGTGCGTATCTTATTCTTTAACATTTACTAGGGATCGAACATTTTTTAATTCTTCACAATTTCGAGAGATATAAACAAAAAACTGTAGAAATTTTTGGCATAAATTCGATACATCAGAAAAAAAATAGCTGCTATTTTTTATAACTTTCACAAAAATGAAAATGTTGAATCGTCAATCCCTAGAGAATATTGTTTACTTTTGAACTTTCTTTGCCTTTTTGTTGCAGCTAATACTGTTTGCCTGGAATCATGCACACCGACAGGCAATGTAAAAAAAAGCTAAATGAAAGCCCTCTTTTTTTTCCTGTTTTTAATGTTGCTTTTTATAGCTCGTAATGTGTTAAAATAAACCACAGAAGCTCATGTCAATTAAATATGTACTTTTTTCCTTTACTAGCCCTCCAAACTGTACGTAATTTTGATACGTTTCAAAGGTAAACCGTAGGAAACACATTCCTGTAGATGATAATTTAGATGATGAACAGTCGGTTGCGCCATATCAGTTAGATGTACGAGTATTGTAAAGTAGTTGGATACGTGTTGGCGATGACACAAGAGGAGGCGCGCGTGGAATGAGGAAGGCTTATGCATACGTACGGAGGATGAATGCGGAATGTGAGAGGAAACTAGATCGACTCCAATTTGCAGTTTCTCGAATTACCATCGCGATTTTGCAATCTCTGGCCACTCCGTCACGCCCAATGAAAGTTTACACAAACACAAATGAGATATTGCAGAATTTTCACCTCTCCGTTTAGAATCTCCCGGAGATTCTCATTGTTTCATCTGTTCCCCGTTTGCTCGGATGGCTATGCAATAACGTACAATTTCTACTTGCAATTTCCCACTATTTGCTTTTACATTTGCAATCACTAACGTTGACAGGAATCCAAGCAGAGGGACGTATCAATGTGTATTTTCGAGAATTGGAAAATTCCGAAAATTGTCCGACAAATTGTCGTTGAAATCAAGTGTACGGATTTATAATATTTGGCGGGATTTATAATATCTATAATATTATTTATAATATTTTATAAAATTTATAATATTATTTATAATACTTTATAAAATTATTAATGTTTATATTTTATAAAATTTATAATATTATAATACTTTATAATATTTATAATATTTTTAATATTATTATTAATATTTATAATATTTTATAGAATTTATAATATTATTTATAATACTTTATAAAATTTATGATATTATTTATAATATTTTATAAAATTCATAATATTGTTTATAATATTTTATAAAATTTATAATATTGTTTATAATATTTTATAAAATTCATAATATTGTTTATAATATTTTATAAGATTCATAATATTATTTTTAATATTTTATAAAATAATATTATTTATAATACTTTATAAAATTATTAATATTTATAATTTTATAAAATTCATAATATTATTTATAATATTTTATAAAATTTATATTATTATTTATAATACTTTATAAAATTATTAATATTTATAATATTTTATAAAATTATTAATATTTATAATATTTTATAAAATTATTAATATTTATAATTTTA